>NC_058133.1:80926199-80958337 GCF_016433145.1 Gracilinanus agilis | reverse complement strand
CTTCCTTCCTTCCTTCCTTCCTTCCTTCCTTCCTTCCTTCCTTCCTTCCTTCCTTCCTTCCTTCCTTCCTTCCTCCCTTCCTTCCTTCCTCCCTTCCTTTCCTCCTTCTTAGAAGTGTTGTCTCTCTTTAGCTTTACCTGTTTAATTTCTTTATAGTCCAACTCAAAATGCTACCTTGTACGTGAAAGAATTTCTGATCCATGTTGGTAAGACTTTCATTCCTTGGACATCTTATATTGTTTTACACTTTACAAATATCCATTTGGGTCTTGTTTCCTTCTAGATTGTAAATTTTGCTAATGCACAGATTATGTCTTATCTATTTATTTCCCTCGAGTACCTAAACTCAGTACTTAGGGGATGCTTAATACATGTTTGGTAAATGGAATAAAAAATAGTCCTATTTATACTGTTCATTTGCCTAGCAAAATCCTCTTCTCTAAATACTCTACAGATACACTATGACTGTGAACTATTCTGAACTAGAGGACTCCTAATTAGTAAAGGGAAGCAGCAAGATGATACAGTGGGTAGAGTCCTGGCCCTGAGATCAGGAAGATTTGTCTTCCTGAGTTCAAATCCAGCCTCAGGCTCTTACTAGCTCTGTGATCATGAGTAAGTCACTTAATCCTTTTTGCCTAGCCCTTGCCTTTCTCTCAGAGTTGTTACTAAGATAGAAAGTAAGAGGTTTTTTGTTTTTTATAAAAGGGAAAAAGAAAGGTGAGATTATCCCATGAATGTGCATAGGTAGACTAACATATGCTATAATTCTTTGGTTAAAAATCTAAGAAATGGGGGGCAGCTGGATGGGTCAGTAGATTGGGTCACTAGAGACAAGAGGTCCTGGGTTCAAACCTGGTTTCAGACATTTCCTAGATGTGTGACCCTGGGCAAATTACTTAATACTCATCCCCAAGCCCTCACTGCCTTAGAATGAATACAGTGTTGATTCTAAGATGAATAGTAAGAGTTTTAAGGAAAAAAAATCCAGGAAATGGTGGGACTAGAGCCATACTTTTTATGCAATCTACAACCCTTCTCTGTCTAGAGGAAATTTCCATCCAAGAATTTGTCAGGTCAAAAATTTTGCTTTTTCCATTTTAGATTCATACATCTCTATTCTCCTGCCCAAATCAGAAAAAGGACCCATATCAGCTTGGAGCAATGACCTTCACACTTAAGAAAACAAAGTGGAATTATAGTTTGGGAATGCTTTCCAAAAATGAGCCTTCATTGGGTATTATGTTATGAATTGGATATAATATTAAGCAAGCTTTTAAAATCTTTATTTTTGATTAAACATTATATACAACAGTCCTGCCTACCAAGCAAATCTATTTATTAACAGGAAGCTAGGCAAAAAACAGGAGAGAACGGAAGACTTTGTCAAGAGGGAATAGGGCATTTTCTCCCTTTCTTACTCTTTACAAAAGGTTATTAGTGTAGGCAGAAATGACAAGCCTTTGTGTTCTTGGGAAACTGGCAACTGTTTTGTAGATTTATAAAAATCACACCTTTCTGCTAGGAAAAGCTATGCATAATCTGCTAGGGGCAACACAAAATTTCCCTACAGTCAACACAGAGACATTCAGGACAAAGTATTTACATATGTATAAGGAATAGGTCAGACATATCCAGTTTTATCTATGACCCTTCTGTATTCTGCACATCACTATAATTGGGATGGAGATGTGTAGAACTGTTCATTGTTCACTTATTAGTGGTGATATAAAATGATGAATCAGTGAGGAGAGACAGCTGCTCTTTTAAGGCTGTGCATTTCATAGTGGAGGGCTCTGTGGGTGAATAACTGAAATCGAGTGGTTGTTTTTTTTAGCACCTCTTGTGAAATTATAGTTTATAACATAGAGATTTATGAGAATAAATGAAATAAAAATTAAAACTGAGATAATTTCTCAATCAAATTAGAACAAAGATCTCTCCTCCATAATGTTTTGAAATTAAGGGATAAATTTTTCCCCTCGAGGAATAAATATCAGTTTTATAAATCATAGTATCCCAGCTGTTTAACTATTTCTTAAGCCATATTTTTACCTACTTCTCTTGAAGTGCAGAAGCTAAATTTTAATTTAGCACAGTGCCTGTCTTTAATGGATATTACATTCTACTTTGCTTAGATGGTTAGAAGAATTGTATTAATGTGATCAAGGTCATTTGTTCTAGTCTCATGGGAGTCAATTAAATTAGCGCCATTCTCCAGACAGAGATCACATTCCAAAAGCTGGTCAGTCACCTTGCAAATATATGCCCTGCTAACAGGATTAAAATGCTGTGGTTGGATTAGTGTATACCAATTTTCACTACTAAAAAAACTCCAAGTATGTATTGTGAGCTCTTTGAGGGCAGTGACTATCCTTCTCATCTTTTGGCATCCTCATCTTTAGTACAGTTCTTGGCATTTTTTAGCCTCTTAATAAATGTTTAATGACTAATTATCTTCCAAAGGTGTCATACTAAGAATCAGGCTAGTACTGGGGATGGCACTAAGAACAGGGGCAGGATCAGACTAGGAATCTAGCCATCTAAATGGTGTCTGGCAGGTACTCCAGGTCTCGGCAGGAAAAAGGCTGAATCTAGAAAGGGTCTGGGGAGTTCTCAAAGCCAATAAGAATGCTTAAAAAGTTGATTGGTCCAACATATTTTAAAATATTCAAAGCAACATTTTTATAGTAGTAAAGAACTAGAAAGAAAGTGTGTCCATTGACTGGGGAATGACTGGAGTCATTATAGTATGAGAAAGTAATGGATGGTTATCATGCACTAAGAAATGATGGCTATGGGAAGCTCAGAGAGGCTTGGGATTTATGTGAATGAAGGCAGAGTTAAAAAAGGAGATACAAGAGAACAGCCTATGAAATATCACAACAAGGTAAATGAAAAGAGCCCTGAAAGGATGCCTAACTCTGAGTAACAGAAGAGCCTAATGTTGGTTCTATAGAACAGAAAATGTATCATATCTGTTAGGGTAGAAAATTGTCTATATTGTCAGATATGGTAATTGTACTGGATGGTTTAACTGTTTTTCTTTGCCATAAAGGATGCTTCACTCTGGATAGGGTGGGCAAGATTTCCTCCCAAGAAATGACTATGCTGGAAAGAAAAAAAGGCACTGATGATTTATATTTTTCAAAAGTCTTTTAGTAATAACAGTGATCATAGGCATAGGTACAGCATGTATCGAGTATGCTAGTACCATGATCAGAAGATAGCTAATGTGAGCTCTGATTATAGGGCAAAGGCTAGTTGGTTTTTGGCTCTGTTTGATAGAGTTGACTCAACACAAGTGGAAAGCCCTGAGTCCACAGTACTGTAGTCAGAAAGTGGTCAAGGCTTGAAGGTACTGTTTATCCTGGACCAGAGGTTCTGAGAGCCCCAGGAGATCCTCAGAGAAGGGTACCATTATTATAGATGTTGTACAATCTGCAAATCAGTCCACAGCCACATTCGATTTTTTTTACCTTAAACTTCAGCGCTTGTGTCCTTAGAAAAATATCAGTGCAACAATTAGCTTCTGTAATAATTTTCTGAAAAAAGAGTCACTGAATAGTAATATGACCCTAATTCACACACACACACTCACTCTCTCTCTCTCTCTCTCTCTCTCTCTCACACACACACACACACACACACACTAAAGCTCCTAGTCTATTCCCTTTAAGAGTACATGCAATATTTATTTAGCTTCATACCTTTTCAATTTTTTCATCCAGCATTCTGAAGAATTCTTGTTGGCTTTCAGAGATGTGCATGCTGAAACACAAAAGTTCATATTAACAAAAGGTCTCCCAAATTAGTAACTTCAAAACAACTTCAGATTTACTCAAAACTCAGGGATAACCATTCAGAGTAACCTTTTTCTTCTTGTTTTGAACTTCACAGACTACATGCTTGCAAGGGACGTTGAGGATGAGACACCAAACTGGCCCTCTTTCTGTTATTAATCATGACTCTCCATGTCCCATCCCCGTGTGTACTGGTCATCCCATTTGCTGGACTCTACTGCCTACTTACTTCTGCCTTTTTCTTCTTTTAGGACTGCTCAATTATCTTTTGCATAAAGCCTTTCTTGATCTCCCCATTTCAAACTTATATTTAACTAGCTGGTATATTTTTGCATTTGTTAAGTTTATAATTATTGTACATATTTTTATATGTTCTTGTTTTCCTCATTAGAATGCACACTCTCTTTTTTTTTTTTTTAAACATCCTTACCTTCTATCTTAGAATCAATACTAAGAGTCAGTTCCAAGGCAGAAGAGAGGTAAGGGCAAGGCAATGGGTCATATGAGATAGTTCATTCATTGGTATTTTGTATTTTAACTCCTAGTAACTAGTACAGTACTTGGCACTGAGTAGATGCTTAATACTTGTTGACTGACTGGAAGGTAGTGAAGTTTCTAGATTTTGTTTTTTGAGCTCAAAATATAAGCATTTCTCCAAAGTGTATGTGGACTTTTTGGGTCATCTACGAGTCTCTCAAAGTCATCAGTGTGGTCTCAGGGGACAGTCATAACCAACTTGGGAAGCACAGAGGAGGTAACTTTTGAACAGACAAAACAAGAAGCTATTTTGTTCCAAATGAGAGGTTATGAGGTCCTAAATGAGGGCAGCAGCTAGATGAATAGAAAATGGGAGACAGATCAAGGAATAGAAACTGAATTGCAAAGATTTAGCAACTGATTGGAAATGGTATATAGGGGAAACACCCTTAGAAGTTCCGTAAAGCATAAGTTTCACTAACATGAAAATAATATTCAAAGGTGTGTTTTAGGTGATTCTATCATTGCTTACAAATGAGGAGACAGGATTTCCTTTTAATTGATAATAGTTATCTTCATTAACATTACCGGGAAGATTGAGTTAACTTTTGTCCTCAAAGCAAACACATCTGGTTCTAAAAAATGCTTAGGGAAGTACTATATGGAATAATATGACCCTGTGTGCATATGTATCTACAGCAAAAAGAAAATTAGCTCTGCTAATGACATTGAAAAGTATATTTTAGAAAAGCTGAAAGCAGCAAGATACTCAGCTAGCTGTATAGACAGAAGCTGAGGGAAGGGAGCTGAGATCAGAAATACAACTCATATTACACTTGGTGACAGTAACTACACTTTCCTGGCACAGCAAATAATAAGAACAAACTATTATTTATTTTTATTAACATAGACAATATATGAATATTATTATAAACAAGTTATTGTTAATTTTATTAATTACTAATAATCAATTACATAACCAATAATTATTTATATTATTGAATAAATTAAAGTCACATTAGCATTAATGCAGACAATATATTAATATTGCTATAAATTAGTTATCATTAATTTCAAATTATTAATAATTAATTATATAATCAAATAACCACTGATATTATTGAATAAATTAGTCATATAATAGCATTGATTATAAGTGATATTATTTAACAATTAATTATTGATATTAATAAGCAGTCAATACAACACAATGATATTAATTATTGACATTAACTATTGATTATAAATATTAACTATTGATATTAATAATTAAGTATTGATTTTAATGATTGATATTGATAATTAACATAATATAATATTAATGAATAATTAAGGGATGCAATAATATTAATAATTAATATACAACCTATTTATTATTATATGCATTAAGAGCACCAGGCTTAGAGTCAGGAAGATGTAAATTCAAATCCAGCCTCTGTCACTTAATAGCTGTGAGAATCTGGGCAAGTCATTTAGCCTCTGTTTGCCTTAGTCTCCTTCTCTATAAAATGGGAATAATATGACAACATCTACTTCCCAGATCAAATGAGCTAATAATTGTAAAGTATGTGAGCACAGCGTCTACATTTAGCTATAATAATAATGTCTAACATTATACAACGCATTTACAAAGTACATCACACATATGATCTTATTTGATCCTCACAAGTAGGGGATATTATTTTCCTAGTTTTTCAGATCAGGAAACTGAGGCCAATCGTTCTAAGATCATCCTAAAATAACCAGGGGACTGGCCTGGGTCCCTATCAGCCCAGAATACACAGTGATGATCTTTATAGATGAACTGGAGATAAAGAAGCATATACAAAAAAGAACAAATATTATAGAGATGATAGCTAGAATTATTTCCACATCATCACATATGTCAGCATCTATTTATCTATAAAACACTAGCTCTGGTATCAGAGAGGATACAGTGTCTACCTACAAACACATATCCAAAAAGAAGAGGAAACAGTGTAGTGTACACACACACACACACACCCCTTTTTCCTTTCAAGGAAAAGAGCCATCCATGCCCTTCTCCTCCGTCCCCATCAAAATAGTGGTTTTCAGGCATCGCTGTCTTTACGTAGGTTTACAGATTCCTCCAGCGCCCAGCACATTATCTCTTCTCCACTAGGTCCTATAGTACAAATCCTAGGCTGGCTGGCCAAAACTGTTATGATTATAATAACAGATAGTTTGGAGAAGCCCATTTTAACTGGTGATCCCCCTCATGACAACTGTTCAATAAACCAGTCAGAGGACCCACGTATAATAGAGCCAGGACTGGGCATCAGGCATTTCTTCGTCCCTGACGCCGGACAAGCTCCTTCCCCTACCTAAGTCTCGGTGACTTCCTCCGAGCTAAGCCTCCCGGCATCTATTATGTGGAGAAGGCGCTCTGGACACCAGCCTCGGGGGGACAAAGCCAGAGCAGAAAGAGTCCCTGCTTTTCACGAAGCTTACATTCTGCTGGGGATTCTACCGAGTCACACCGTCTGTAAAGGACGGGGCTAAAGGGGATGCTCTCACAGTTCCAATGGAACGACTCCCATGGGTACCATGCGGCCACGACTACAAAAACCCGAGCGTAATGCTCGCGAGTCCGCGTGTGTATTCCGTAACGGGAGGGGAGAGAATGGCAAGAAGTCTAGTGGACGCTCCTTCTGATTCGTGCCTTCTGGAGCCTCTGCCTCCAACGCTGTAATTTCCCAAAGTGTCCCTGTGCCCATGCGGCTTGTCTGACACCAAAGCAGCCTCAAGATTTATTTACAGCAAAAAGCGTCAGATCTTTCCCGAGTTTAACCACAGGCTCCCTAACGACCACTTTTCCCAAATGGAGCCTTTAAGTAAAACAAACTGAACAAAGATGCCAGCCAGCCCAGAGACCAAAGAGCAAAGCAGAGTTTCTTTCCTAGTGGCTGAGGCCAGCACATAGGCTTAGCTAGCTCTAGGACCAGCTATGCCATTCCTCTGAGGGTAAGAGGTGGAAAAGGGAAGAGACAAACTCTGCTTCCTGCACAGTCCTTGGCATGGATGCTTTTTACACTAAGATGACACTGGAGCCTTAAAAAGCAACCGCCTTTTGAATCTAGGATCAAAAGAAAAGGAGATGCTGCCTTCCTTTTCTCTGTCTACTAATGACTAAGGGCAGCATGGTTGGCGGGAAAAGTCTTGGGCTTGGAGTGGAAAGTGCTGTTTTCAAATTCTGTCCCTATTCCTTAATTAGCGGTAGGAATAAGACGCAGCTAGGTGGCGCAAAGGTCACAAGCACAGGACTGGGAGTCAGAAGACAGCCTGGAATCTTGCCTCAGACAAGCGGGACCCCGGACCAATCACTTAACCTCTTTGGGCCTCAATTTTCTCATCTGTAAAATGGGATGAATTATAGAATTTACCTCACAGGGTTATTGTGAGGATCAAATGAGATTAACATATGTAAATTTCTTTGAGAACTTTAAAGAGCTACTTAAATATATTATTAGATACATATAAATAATATAAATAAAATATATGATAAAAATAAAATAATATACTTACATTATTAAATACATAACTTAAATACTTAAATACATAATGACTACTTAAAGTCATTATTAGGAAGGAAGGAAATAAGCATATTTGATCTTCACAATAATTCTAGGAGGAGGATGTTATTCTTCCCACTTCACATTGGGGGGAAACTGATGAAAACAGAAGTTGAATGTGTCTTGGACAGGGTTACACATTTATTAAGTATCTGAGGCTGGATTTGATCTCAGGTCTTCCTGATTCCGGGTCAAGAATTCTATCCACTATGCTACTTATTGTTGCTGCTGTTGTTACATCATAGATTCAGAGTTGGAAAAGAATCTAACCCTCCAAAATCATATTCATTCATTCAATAAACATTGATTTGGCCCCTGCAATGTGCCAGCATTGTAATAAGCTCTGGAGATATATAAAGAGAGGCAGGGGACATTTTCTGCTATCAAGGAGTTTATAATCAAATGGGGGAGACAACATGCAAACAAATATATACAAAGCAAGCTCTATATAGGATAAGGAGGGAAAACACTGGAATGAAGATAGGTTAGGGAAGGCTTCCTGTAGGTGAGATTTTTGTTGGGACTTGAAGGCAGGGAGTTAAAATATGTAAAGTACTTTTCAAGCCTCAAAGCACTATATAAATCCTAGCTATTTTATTTAAAGCAGAAAGCAAAACTTTTATTTCTCTGAAATTTTTAAAACAAAAGTAAAAGATTTTAGATTGTAAGTTTAAAATTCAATAATCATTGTGATTTCAAATATCAGCTTAGTAGCAACTTTTAAATTGGGGTTCCCACAGGCTTGGCATGCATGATAGTCTAGGGTGACATAAGTTTTACCCATTCTGAATAATCTGCTGCTATCTTACATGTACTAAATCTTAGGATCACCACTCCCTTCTTAGAGTTTGTATCCCTTTCTCCCATCTTCTTTTACTTAGAGGTTCCAATACAGTATGGGGAAAATGGAATCCCGTGCCTTCAACAGCCACAGATATAATTTAAATATTTTTTCTAAAGCACTTAGTAGAATTATCACAAGAACTCTGGGATCTGGAAGGGATCTCAGAGGTCCCCTCGGCCCAACCCACAGAGGAACAAGAATCCTTTCTATTCTAGACATTATTTTAAATATGAAGGAATCAAGATGAGGTAAACAAATTAGGTCTTGACCAAAGACATGGAGGTATATAAGTGGCAGAGTCTGAATTTCAACCCAGGTCCCTTGATTCCAAATTCATCACTCTTCCACTTCACCATGATGACTCTCAATTAACCTATCTGAGATTCAGTTTATTCCTTTGTCAAATGAAGATGATAATATCATAGTGCCTATCTCACAGGTATTTTGAAGAATATCTTTGTGCATTGTAGTGTATTAAAAAAAAAGAAAGTGTGATGAAACTAAGCCTGACTTTGCTTTAGTTACAGGAAATTATAACTGAGAAAAGATTAACTAAAGCATTCACGGGGAACTCACTGCTTGCCTTGATATATAATATGTAGATTTTGTTCAGCAGAAAGGTGAACTGGAAGAGTGGTTCTGGGTACAATGAGTGAGTCACAACTTCAGAGAAGGATGATGGTGTGAGACAAAGGTTTTGTCAAGTAAGTATGGCAGATAGAGCCAGACTGAGCAAGTACTCACGCAAATGAAATAAAAATGGTATCACCAAGTTGAAGTTAAAGCTCATTCTTGGCAGATGCCCTCCTTTGCCTTCCAATTCCTGACACAGCCACAGAAAATAATCAGGGTTTTTAATTTGGAATCAACAAACTTTAATTGATAACTGAGTTTCAATATAATTGGTTTTCTTTGTATTCTCAAGCGTTTTATTTTATATACTTAAAAACAACATCAAGAGGGGTTCAAAGGCTTCACCAGACTTCCAGAGGGGGCCATGATACATAAAGTTAAGAAGAGGCTGGATAAAGATGGAAATATCAAGTTAATTATTAAAAAATGAAATCATTAGATCATAGCTCCAAAGCAGGAAGGGAAAGGGACTTCAGAGACCATCTAGTCCAAATCCCTCATTTTACAGATGAAGAAACTGAGGTCTAGAAAAATTAAATGACTGGTCAAGCAGATCACAAGGTTATACATCTAGTAGGTAGTAGAAGGAAATGAAATTAGAACTCAGGTGTTCTGACTCGAACACACAAAGTTTCATAAAACACACAGTGGGTAATAATAAACAACTGACCTAAAGGCTTATTTAATTCATATACTCGATCTCATTTGGGCACAAACCAAGGCATAAGGTTTACTATAGGGGACTCTACCATTGTTGTGAAGGTGGTCTCTTCAGGTGTTTTAAAAAAAAAAAACTCCTGCTGTGCCAAAATCTGAAGCACATGGTTTTAAAATACACTTGAAATCACAAGATGAAGAAATCATTGGTGAGGAGCACAGGAGGGGCATGAACTTATAAGACAGCATCTTCTTGGGCAATCTGTTTGCCTAGTCCTTGCCCTTCTGTCTTAGAATTGTTGCTATCAGAAAGTAAGAGTTTAAAAAAAGTTGTTTTGGTTGCAAAGTGTCAGTTAAGGTCATGCCAACTGTCTGTAAGTATCTGATTCATTGCAAATAAGGCTTAACTGCATTTTTAAGGTGGGGGGACAATTTTTCCCTCGAAAACAAGTGAAACACTCATTATAAGGAAAAAAAAGGGTTCTGTCGAGCCCTTTTGTAGGAGGAAACCTTCCAGAAACTAAAAACAAGAACCAAATTTTTCATAAATACATGTGTTGACAAAAAGCTTGCCAAGTCTGAATTGTCTCTCATACAGCTGAAATAGCCGTGAAGTCAATAATTTTAAAGTAATGTTGCAAAATGTTGGCTACAAAAGTTCTTTAGATCTAAAAGAAAAACGTTAATTTGCAGTGGAGTTAAAAAAAAACCAAGTTGTAGGGCAATTATACTTTATACCATAAAAGTATGCAAAAATTGCTTATTTACATGAGTTAAGATCCTAATTCTTTATCATCCCCCAAGATTTCACCAAAAAATGCAACTTAATTTACTACCCAAACACTCAGTTGTTCCTTCTGTAAAGACAGATCATTCCTCTCATAGCTAGAAATAACCTCAATGCCTATCAAGTCCAACACTTTTTTACAGATGAGGAAACTTAAGTCCAATGAGGTTGCAAGGGACTTAGCCAAGGTTACACTCTTTTTTACAGATGAGGAAACTTAAGTCCAATGAGGTTGCAAATGACTTAGTCAAGGTCAAATAGGCAGTAAGGACAAGAGGTGGGACTTGAATCCAGAAGTGGGGCTTCAAACTTAGTGCTTTTTCCTCTGGACCATGATGCATTAAAAAAATAGTATCAAACTTAACATGCAGGATTATTTATTTGCCTTTACTATATGGTGGTTTTTCTCTCACTCTCATAAAAATCATAAATCCTCTCTAAGCCTAAGAGACAAAGAGCCTGTATCAGGCAATTCAATTTCTTGAGCATCAAGGATAAAAACAGTGGCAGCCTTTGTCCCTTATTCTATAGGTCAACAGACAAGATAGAAAATAAACCCTTTCTTTAAACTTGAAAATCTTCAGATTTGAAGTTAAACTCCAAACTTGTCTAGCACTGGGAAGGCCCGTGGGGATGGGTGATAAGGGAGAAAAAAACCCTTTCTATAATGCACTTCCTTTGGAAGATTTATAAAATGCAGATTTGCCTGATGTTAGTTCAGTGAATCAAGATTAAATTAATAATCCCCCAGAAGCTGCTCAGATGCATTTCTTTCCTCATTACTGAGCAGATAAGAGAGTTTTATCATTGTACTTTTAAGGAGCGAGAATTGACCCCAACATGCCCGATACCAAGGTGCTTTTGATGGCACACGTGTTATTAACTGCCTATTGCCTCAACAGTCAGATATAATAGAGCTTCTCAGATTAATACAAAGTGGATTCAGCTTGGCTCTGATGATAGAATCCCCCCACAGGGTGATAAAAATGATTACAACAGACTGTCATGAATTCTGCAAAAGATAATTTTTAGACTTTGACACCTGTGAATAGCCTGTTCCTGGTCTAAGTATGGCACTATATAGCATTTCTTTTAGGGAGCTACAATAGACCAGCTATTCAATTTTGTTTCCTTTGAAAATATGACTTTAAAAACCACTACCATTCGCAACATGTCTCTTACTATTGTCAAGGCTATAATGGCAGTAGTTTATTTTTCCATAGCACTCTGAGGGTTGTAAAACCCCATCCTTTGCTCTGGGGGGAGGGTATTGCAATTATTAGTTCCATTTTACAGATAAAGAAACTGAGAGCCAGGGACATAAAGAGATTTGCACAGGGTGATAAAGACAGTAAATACTGATACAGTTTGAAACCCTGATCTCTTGTCTACAAGTCTGGAGCTCTTTTTACTAAACCACCGTGACAATTTAAGGTCATTTTGCTGGGAGAGGTGGGTGGTAACGAGCTAGAGGATTTCTGATGGGGGTGATTATTATTATTATTTCTCAATTAAATTAAATATAACAAATATTTATAAAGTTTACAAATTAAAAATATTTATAAAAATACATGACATTGTGATTGGTATTAGGGATTTAAGGGGGATGAAACAGGAACATTCTTGCTTTCAAGAAGCTAATAATAGTAGTAGCTAGTATTTATATAACACTTTAAGGTTGGCAAAGTGCTTTACAAATATCTCCTTTTATGCTGATAAACCCTAGGAGGTAAAGTGCTATTGCCTCCATTTTATGGTTAAGGAAAGGGAGGCATACAAAGGTTAGGTGACTTGCATAGGGGCGTTTGGAGCTGAATTTGAATTCAGATCTTACTAACTCCAGATCCAGCATTCTATCCATTGTGCTACTTTACTTATCTCTACAATTTTGAAGGGAAGCAAAGCATAGGCAGAAATAAATAACATATATTAGGTTGTGAAAAATTGGGAATGTAAGATTGTGAGAAAGAATTGCTTCTAACTTGGGTATCAGGGAAGGGGGAGATGACAACTAGGTGGGGACCTTGAGGAAGAACAGAATGACAATAAGTAGGGATATGGGGTAAGTGTTTCAGGCATGTAGGATGGCCAGGGGTAAAGTGTGGAAGCATCTGTAGCCCCTCAAAAGGTTCTATCCTGGGCTCTCTTTTACTTTCTTCCTTGACAATCTCCTTATTTCCAAGGGTTCAAATGTCATCTCAACAAAAGTGGCTCCTAAACCCACATATCCAACTCCAGTATCTCCTATTAACTCTATTCTTGAATTTCTAATTGTTTACTCAACAGTAGTAGCACCTGGATATTTCATTAGTATCTCCAACTCATATACAAAATAGAACTCATTTTTTCCCCTAGAATTTTCCTGTCAAATTCCCTTCTTTCTTTTAAGGGGACCACCATCCTTCCAGCCAACGAGAGTTTTCAGCCTCACAATCTCTTGATTCTTTCTTTTCTGTCCCTCACTCTCAGAATCTAATCAGTGGCTGAGACTTGTAGATTCTACCTCCACTCCACAATATCCTCAACAACCATCTTTTTCCCTGCTCATATAGCCATTACTCTTGCTAAAGGTTCTCTGGCATCTTATCTAGACCACTGCAAGAGGCTCCTAAAAATTGTTCTAAGATACAAGTCTGATCAGGTTACTTTCCTGAACAAAAACCTTCCCTGGCTTCCTATCTACTGAACAGATAAAATACCAAGCAAGGTTCTGAAAGCCTTCCACGATCTGGCTCCAGTTGATATCTTTCCACTACTTCTTCTGTTTACTCCCCTTCATACACTCAGTATTCTAGTCAAATTGTATAACCAGATGTTCCTGGAAATTGGCATTCCTTCACTCACCTACTGAATTTTACATGGACAGTCCCTCCTACTTGTAATGGACTTTTTCTTCATCTCCTTTGCTTTTTAGCATCTTTATCTTCATTCAAACTATTTTATTTATTTTTATTAAATACTATTTTATTTATTTCTATTAAAAATTTAAATGTTTTAAATATTTTTATTAAATATTTTCATTTAATATTTATTTTTATATTTTTATTTAATGTATTAATCTTTTATTTAACATTTATTAAACACTTCCTATATGCTAGGCACCATGGTAAGCATGGGGATCTAAAAAAGGGCGAAAAGACAGTTCCTGCTCTCAAGGCGTTCACAGTCTAATGGGGGAGACAGTACATAAATAGGCACAAATCAGCAATATACAGGAGAAATAGGAAATGATTAAGAGAGGAAAATCACTAGAATTAAGTGGGGCTGGGAAACACTTCTAATAGAAGGTGGTAGGTGTTAATAAAATCTTTGGTGAATTTCATTGGTATCAATACTAAGGATAGAAGGAGGGAGTCATTTGCTGCGGGGAGGGGGCTGGGAGTAGATTTAGGGGCTTATGGAAGATCTGCTGTGGTAAATGCAATAGAAGAATCAAGGGATTCAAGGATGGAGGAGAGCGTATCACTAAAATGGCCAACTTTAGGATGGTTCATGACTATAAAGGGAGAGAAGGAAAATCAGAACAGAGTGCTGATCTGGGAGGATGGGGAGGAATTGAGAATTCAGAGGCCTTTATGAGAACAAAGAACAACTCAATGGGGGAATTAGAATTAAGAATTAAGAACTGTGGTCAGAGAAAGGAATTTCTGAGCAGGATCTTGGAGGCAGAACAATTTTATGGGGAAGTAGAGACATATTTATTATTACTCTTGTAATCAATAGAGTTGAGGAGTCTAGGGATTGGAGACTAGAGTGTTATGACTATCATCAAAAGGAAGGCTGAAACCTGGTTCAAAACCATGGTGTCATCCTCACCTCCCCATCCTTGCTTATCCCACATATACAATCACTTATCAAATCTTGCTCTTTTTGCCACCAAAACCATCTATCCTACTATTTTCTTCTCTTTCTACTCACTCAGCCATTGCCTTTAGTATGGATCTCATCAATGCTAGCTAGGATTAGTATCTTTAAAACAGATTTTTATTGATATCTTTTGTATTTATACTACCTAGATTCTCCCTTATAATCCTCCACTCTTCAAGACAGAAATCCTTCATAACAATTTTTTTTTAAAGAAAGAAAAAGGAGAAGACAGAGTGGGAGAGAATTTGGAAATCAAAATGTAAAAAAAAAGATGCAAAAAACTAATAAAAAAATAAAATGAGGAAGGAAAAAATCAGCAAAAACTAATCACTACATCAAGATAATCTGATGTTGCATGCCATAGCCAAGGACTCTCCTCCTCCCCTTACTTTTGCAAAGATTGGTGGGGGAGGTGTTTTCTCATATTCTTTCTTTGTGGTCAAGCTGGATCTTATTCATTTTGTAACATTCCTATTTAATTGTATTGTGATCACATTGCTGTGACTGCTTCCTTCACTCTGTATCAGTTCATATCAGTTTTTCCATGTTCTTTCTATATTCGTGATGATCATATTTCTTATGTAATTATTGTAATATTATTTGTAATTCTAATATTTTGTATAATATAAACATTATTATATATAATAAATTGTATATTTCAATTTTATATATGATATATTAGATATATATTATATATAATAACAATACAAAATAATTATATTAATGTAATGACATTATAGAGTTCACAGAACACATCTATGTTTAGCTATTCCCCAATTGATAAGCTTCTATTTTTGTTGGTAGTTCTCTGCTACCCCAAGAAGTACAGCTATAAATATTTTGGTTTATATGGAGTCTTTCTTTTTGAGAGGATCTCCTTGGTATGTATATATATGCATATANACTGCTTCCTTCACTCTGTATCAGTTCATATCAGTTTTTCCATGTTCTTTCTATATTCGTGATGATCATATTTCTTATGTAATTATTGTAATATTATTTGTAATTCTAATATTTTGTATAATATAAACATTATTATATATAATAAATTGTATATTTCAATTTTATATATGATATATTAGATATATATTATATATAATAACAATACAAAATAATTATATTAATGTAATGACATTATAGAGTTCACAGAACACATCTATGTTTAGCTATTCCCCAATTGATAAGCTTCTATTTTTGTTGGTAGTTCTCTGCTACCCCAAGAAGTACAGCTATAAATATTTTGGTTTATATGGAGTCTTTCTTTTTGAGAGGATCTCCTTGGTATGTATATATATATGCATATAATATATATATATATATATATCTGCTCTGGATTAGTGTAAGAGCCTCTATAACTCATCTCCCTATCTAAAAATCTCTTCCTACTCCATTCAATCTACTACATTTCTGCCAAAGAGACATTCCTAAAGCATAAAGTTTGACCATATGTCTCGTCTCCTCTAACACAGTAAACTTTAGCAGCTTCCTATCATGCTTGTGATCAAATATAATCTTCTCTGTTTGGCATTCAAAGGTCTTCACAACCTGGCTCCGACTTCTCTTTTCTTTCTTCCTTTTAAAAAAAATCTTTATGTTCTGTCTTAGAAGTTATACTAAGTACTGGTTCTAGGGCAGAAGAGTGGTAAGGGCTAGGCAATGGGGGTTAAGTGACTTGCCCAGGGTCACACAGATAGGTAGTATCTGAAGTCACATCTGAACCTAGAACCTCCTGTCTCCAGACCTGGCTTTTATCCACTCAGCCACCTACCCAGCTGTCTCTCCAACTTCCCTTTTCAGCCTTGTTATTATACTTTCCTCCAAGGGTGTGCTAGAACCAGCTCTCCTCAGCTTTCCATCCATTATCTCACTTGGGTCTCATAACATCCCTAGTGACTGCCTTCCATGAACTCTATGGTCCTCCTGGCTTTCATGTTTTACTTTACACATGACCCTCCAACTCCTATCTTTATGCTTTTATTCTGGCTGTCCCTCATGCCTAGAATGTATTCTTCTCATTTCAACTTCTTCAGATCTTTAGTTCCTTCCAGATTCAGCCCACAAACCAAAGTCTACACGAGACATTTTCTGGTTTCCTTCCGCTCTCTACATGAGACATTTTCTGATTTCCTTCCATTCTCTTTCCTCATCAAATCCACATTTATCTCTTTTGTAGGCATCAGTATGTGTGGTCTCCCCTAGCTAGGAAGGGACTATTTCTTTAGCTTTTGTCCCTGTATCTCCAGTGCCCAACTCCGTTCCTGGCACTTTTAAAAAAAGAACCTTCACTTTCTTTCTTAGACCTGATACTAGGTATTGGCTTCAAGGCAGAAGAATAATAGAAGCTAGTCAACTGGGGTTAGGTGACTTATTCAGGATCACATAGCTTGGACTCATCTAAAACCAGATTTAAACCCAGGACCTTCTGTTTCCAGGCTTGGCTCTCTCTCCACTGAGTCACCCAGCTGACTACTCTGCTTGGCACTTAAATAAATGCCATTGCTGGATCAATTATGCTTGCTTTATATAATATGACATAAGAATGCGGATAGGTAAGGGATCTGCGATTTGGGGAGCTCCCCTTATGGAAATTCCCCCTCCCAATGCAGGAAGACATGTTCTTTCCAACACACAGTCTTAGAGAACTTTCCAGGGTGCTGAGAGATGGAGTTACTTGTTCCAAATCACACCAAGCGAGGACTTGAGCTTTCCTGGCTTCAAGATGGCTCTCTAGCAACATAAATGTGCTGTGTCTCTATTATTAAATATTAGGAGCAATTATGCAATTTCCTGTAGGAGTTATTGTCCCAAAGAGCAGATCTAGGAATAATGGATGAAAAATGCCAAAGGGCAAACTTAGTTTTGATGTAAGGAAAAGATTCCTAACCTGAGTTAGCCCAAGTGATACAGGCTGCCTCAGGAGGGAGGCAGTTGCTTCTCATGGAAAGTCTTCAAGCAAAAGCTAGATGACTACCTGTTGGGTATGGTACAGAAGGCATCCCTTTCCAGGAATGGGTTCATCTGAGTAGCTATGAAGATTCCTGACAATTCTAAAATTCTGTGAAATAATCTGTGTTCTTTTTTGCGTAGTTTGTGAAAATCAGTTCCTTTTTAGGATGAAAAACTATAGTGGAGGATTATTACTGTTAGAGAGTAGGTGGTGCCTAGGTGATAGGAAGACCTGAGTTCAAGTCCAAAGTCAGACACTCATTAGCTGTGTGATCCTTATCTCTGTCTCAGTTTACACAACTGTAAAATGGGGGTGATAATACCATCCCATCTAATTCTCAGAAAATTGTTGAGGATCAAATGAAATAATGTCTGTAAAGCCTGGTGCCTTAGCATAGGGCTTGCCACAAAGTTGGTGTTTATTTTCTTCCTCTTTATTAGCTTCCACATATAAGCCACAATCTTTCCCTGAAAAAGTGAGGGGTGCTACAAAGCACAGCCTCTGGGTTAAGAGAACTGGAGAACTGAAATATGAGTCCTGGACTTTGGGAAAACAGAACCAAAAGCCCTTTTTTTATTTAAAGTACTGTCATAAAATCAAAATAAGGAATTTGGAAAATAACTTACTTTGCTCTAGGTTGATGTACCAATCCTGGAACTTCTTTATTAGGCTTAAGTCTTACGTTTGAACTGGCACTTTTTTCCTACAAAAAATATGGAAAAAATAAATTAGAAAATTGGTAGGTAAGCAACCAAATATATATTCAAGCCCAGAGGGTTAGGATTATAACTGGACAGAGAAAGATATGATACAGTGGAAAGGCATGGGACAATGGGGGAAATGTCTGGATTTGGAGTAGGAGGACCTAGTGGACCCGAAGTCCAGATTGCCATTTACTATCCTCATGTAACCTTGGGCAAGTCACTCAATCCTATTAGGTCATATCTTCCTCAACTGTAAAATAAGGAGATGATGAAGAGGGTACTCGATAATCTCTAAGATCCCCTTATACCATCAAAGCTATAAACCATGAGAACACTGGATTTGGTGTTGGAAAACCTGAGTTCAAATCCCAAGTCTGCCACTTTTACTACCTGTGTGACCTTGGACAGGCCACAACTTCTTTGGGTCCATTTTCTCATATATATCTATTTAAGTGGCACACTAGTTGGTCTTGGGTCCTCTTCTAACTCTATGATCTATGATCTTCAGAGTTCTGCCAACTCACAACAGTCTTAAGAAGAGAGCACACAGGCGGAATCTGTCAAGTAATTTGATGAAATAATTTGACCCATGAATATAAAACATAAAAATCTGACACCATTAATAATTAAGATGATGTTGGGCAAACAAAGTACAAATATTCAAATCTCAATTTTTTAAGAAGAAAGCTGGATGAAAATTGGCAGATGTAAGGAATGAGGTGAGAACATCAGATTCTAGGAGATAGAACAGAGGATGATAGTCAAATAGGTATGATTTCAATCATAAATTCTGTCCCCAAATTAATTAAACTTGGCTATATTTTATATATAAGTGGTAGCTATGACTACTGAGACAAAAATATCCATAATGTCAGAGGCACGTATAGGCATATGACTAAAAATGACTACCAATCTTTGTCTTTTTATAAAGCAAAATTGAATTCAAATGAACTCCTTAAATTTTATTCCCTGTCTGAGTTCAAGATCTATGCTTTGGTTGGAGAAAAATGACACT
Organism: Gracilinanus agilis; assembly: GCF_016433145.1. Lineage (NCBI taxonomy): Eukaryota > Metazoa > Chordata > Mammalia > Didelphimorphia > Didelphidae > Gracilinanus > Gracilinanus agilis. The sequence goes on along the minus strand of NC_058133.1, from coordinate 80,939,010 downwards.
GAGATTTTAAACATCGGTGTACCCATGGCATCAAAATGTAATCTGTAGGTTGATAACATTTTGCTCTAGAAGAGCTTCAAAGTTTTTTCATGATGTCTTTATCAAAGAAAGAATTTTAACTCCCACTTTCATATGAAGGCATAGCTGTCCAAAAGAATGGAGAGTTGACTGCAACCTGTAAGCTAGAATTTGAAACATAATTAACCCAACTTTCTCCCCACATGCCAAGGAGAACAAGCCAATGCACCTAAACTCTAAGAATTGGCTATTTTCCCTAAGAATAACCTGTCTCATTTATAAGTGTCAAAGTTATGCATTGACGCTAATGGGACTAAAATGCTATGACTATAAAGAAGGTACAATCTGACCCTTGTTATCTGTATGACATTAGTGACTGTATAAAATAGGGCAATTATGGCTATATTTCCTATTAGAAAAGATCATTACTAAAGTTCCTTAGGAATCCACATTGTGTAAATTGTCCAAAAGTCTTAGTGTTTGTTTTTAAGCTTTTTAATAGCACTAAGACCTTTGGGATATCTTGCACTTCTTTGTACTGAGCTCAAAGACCTTTCCATTTACAGAAAGAAAATAAAGGAAATGAAAATTCCTTGTACAGTATTCTCTCCATCTCCTGACTCTGAGCATTTTCTCTGCTGTCTCTCATGCTTAGAACTTTCTCCTTCCTCATCTCTGCCTCTTGGCTTACCTGGCTTCCTTCAAGTCTCAGCTAAAACCCCACCTTCTACAAAAAGCATCTCTCATTCCTAAAACTTACACCTTAATCTTCCCTCTGAGATACCCTCGAGTTTATCCTGAATATATCTTGTGAAGAGTTGCTAGTACATCATTCCTCTCATTAGTCTGTGAGTACCTTGAGGGAAGAGGTTTTTGGGGGAGGGTGTTTCCTTGTGTCCTCAGCCCTTAGAAGAGTGCATAGCAATATGGAAAGTCACTTATTAAATGCTTGTTGACTGACTGAGTGAAAATGTTTTATGCAGGATCCAGAGCACTGCTACACCTAACACAAAGGGCTAATCTGCTACATTTCCTTTTCTGCATTGAAAAGCACTTACTCTGCAAAGCACTGGAGATAGAAATCAAAGAACAGAACAGAGCCAGTCTCTGCTCTCAAGGAACTAGCATTTTTTTAGAAAATAGGTTTTTTTAACTGAACAAAAAAGCTGTTTCTCTTCCCTCTCATTTCCCAACATCATTGAGGAGGAAAAGAAAAACATAACTCTTGATAATTATTATACTTTCTTTCTGCAAAAAAGGGTAGAATAAAGAAACAAGAAGTGAGAAGGTTCTGATGATGTACATTTATTCAGATGAATCTCAAATCTATCTCCGCTCTCCAGATGCCATCTCTACCTAAGGGTTCCTTCCTTGGTTCTGATTCTTTCCACCTGGATGTTCCCCAATACCTCAAACTCATCACAGCTGAAAATGAAGTCATCTTCTGTCTCAATAGTCCCTCAAAAGGACCTATCTGTCTGAAAACATCTACAGCAGTTCTTTTGTGGTAGGAAAGGATGGGAAATTGAGGTGATGGTTATCAGTTGGGGAATGGCTGAATAAACTGTGGGTTTATGATGGAATACTATTGTGCTATATAAGAAATGAGCAGGATTCTTTCAGAAGAAACCTGGAAAGACTTACATAAACTGATGCAATGTGAAGTGAGCAGAATCAGAAGACTGTATATAATAATAACAGTAATAATGGATGATGAACAACCTAGTTATCCTTTGCAGTTCAATGATATGAGATGATCTCCAAGGTCTCATGATGAAAGAATTGATGGAGTCTGAATATAGACCAAAACGTATTATATTTGACTTTCTTAATTTTTGTTGTTTTTTGAGTTCTCTTCCACAAAATGACTCAATATGGAAAAATATTTTATATTATTGCAAAACAAAACAAAAACATTCCATAAAATGGGGCTAATAGTATTTACCTCACCAGATTATTGTGAGGCTCAAATAAGATGATATAGCTAAAACATTTTGCAAATTTTAAAGCACTTTTATAAAGGTCAATTTTTTTTATTGATTGGTAGCGCTGTTTTCCAAAAAGTCTTTGTGGTAGGATAAGAGTGGAAATGGCATTGCTTCTGGAGACAGACATGGGTTCAAATGCTACCTCTCACTTACTAACTGTGTGATGCTGATAGATCGTCTCAGTGCCTTTTCTGGAAAATGAGGGGAATCACTTCCATCCCACACCTATGATCCTCCCTTGAACTCAATGCCATTCTCCTCTGTAAAATAAAAGGGTTGTAGCAGATGGCTTTTGCCACAATCCAGGTCTGATTCTATGATGGCACAATCTAAGAATCTTTACCCTTCTGAAAAATCATGCACCATCATTTCTCTAAATTATCTTGACTCTTCCCTGTGATATAACCAGAATCATGACTGATTTTCTTAGTGAAACAGAACAATGGCAAATATCAAAGAGGAAAGAAAAAAAAAGCTGCTTTTTCAGATGAGCAAGATCTCAGCCAGTTCTTCTTCCTGTTTGTGGTCTGCAGGATTCAGAGCAGATGTGCAGAATCCAGCCTTTTTCCTACTGACTGGCCATGCCCATAGCTCTCTTCTAATTCAGATGACTTGGTGCCCACAAAGAAAAAGTCTGAATCATTTACTCTTCCCAGGAGGTTAACAAGTACTCAGACCAGCTCCTGAGCCATGATGAAAAATGGTTTTAAGTAGAAGAGTAATAGGAACACAAAGGCTTTGGAGATCCGCCGAAAAACCATAACAGTGAAATTCATTTTTCATTTTAGAAATCCAGTAGCCTAGGGAGCTATGTTAGGAAACATAATTAACTTGGAGGGGGCTATATTTCTTACTGTGGAGATGAGGCCACTGTCCATCTATCTTTCACATAGGTGCAAAAGCACCAAAGGGTGAAGTGCAAATAAGCATTTACTAAGTACCTGCTATGTATTTATTTGTCAGGTGCAGTGATAAGCACCTTACAAACATTATCTCTTTTTATTCTCATGACAACCCTGAAAGGTACATACTATCATTATAAATAAAGCAGGAAAAAATTAAGAGTCTTGCCCAGGGTCTTACACAGCTAGTGAAGGCAAATTTGAACTCAGGTGGTCTTCTATCTATTGTGTCACCTAGTAGCCTGATTGATTTCTGGGCAGGATTAGAACGCAAGCATCTTTTGGAGCACTGAGCTTTTCCCCCTCAGACCTTTCTTAGTGATGCATTTAAGCATGCAAATTTTGCAAAGCATAAACCAACATCTTTTGTTATCTCTTGCTGTTTCACAGGAACTCATGTTCTTATCCCATTATCAATGGGTTAAAATATGAAAAGCAAGCACCAAAACATAGGGGGAAACAGTTTGATGAATTTCCTTGTTTGGGGAGCCAAATGGCAACCAACTGCCTCCCTCAATTGTTTTTAATTGAGAGCCCCCTATCTACCCAACATTTTGCTGCTAGCAGAAGGCTCTGACTTGCATGGCTCAGTGGTCTCAAGATGTTCCATGCTGTAATTAATTTTACTATCATTTCTGAAAATCATTAGTCCACAGGGTGTTCATGCAACTATGCAGCCAAGTGGTCAGTCCCATTTCACATACAATAATGTTCTAAGTAATTCTACATATTCGTATATATTCTATAGAATAATTCCTGAGAGGTACCTTGCAGGCTCTAGATAAACACTGTGGAATAGTGGAGAGAAAGCTAGATTCAGGAGTCAGGAAGTCTTAGGTTCAAGACTAGCCTCTGAAACAGACTACTGGTGTGACTGGTCAGAGTACTTGACCGTCAACATATATATGTGTGTACACACACACACACACACACACACACACACACACAGAATTTCCTCACTGGTAATTCCCTTTACCAATAAAATTACAGTTTCAGCCTTGCTCTTCCCTTCAAAAAAACAAAAAACAAAACAAAACACTTTATGGATAAAAGAACAAGATGGGATCTTTGGAGCTGGAAAACCTAGGCTCAAAATTTTTGTCCTCAGAATCAATGGAACCAGCTATTTTCCTCCTCAGATATCACAATGAATTTTGCATGCCTTGCATTCATGATCCATTATTCTATATAAGAGTTATGTGTGTGTCTCATATTTTCTTACTAGACTATAAAGGCAGAGCAGAGGACAGGGCAGTGGTCCTGGAGTTGTGAAGATCTGAACTCAAATTCTGCTCCAGGTGCTGTGTGACCTAGTACAACTCATTTAAGTTGCCTACCTCAGTTTCTCCACATTTAAAATGGGCATAACAATGGTACCTATCTCTTAGGGTTGCTGTGGCACTCAAATGAGTTAATATTTGTCAAAAGCTTTGCAAACCTTAATGTGCTACATAAATGCTAATTATTATTAGTGCTGTTTTTATTATTACATTTTATATCCACGTAATTGTTCTGCTCATGATTTTTAGTTGCTCCCTGTTGCCTGACTTAGAATTCGCCTGATAAGACTTCAACAGATACAAGTTGACAAATATTTACTATTTGTAGAAAACCATATGAGTGTAAGGGTGAGCACCACAATGAATCATTCAATTAATAGAATAAGCAAGATATGAAAGAATTTTCCTATAACCTCGCTACCATAATCAATATGAAAGAATCATAGGATGTTGCTAGGCCAATGGATGAAAGGCAGATGACGACGCATTGAAACTGCCAAAAAAAGGGCATATTAAAATATAAATTCCAAAACCCACCACAAACATAACTATTTATAAATTGTTATTTATAATTTATAATATAATTATAATCATATACTAATATATAATTATAATTATAGATTAAATTTAAAAATTTTAAATTGTCTGCTGTTTTGAACTGCTCATGCCATTATGTAAATAATAGAAAAATGACTATAATATCATAATTTTTTCCTTAATCGAAAACTCTGGCAAATATATTGAAAGCTGAAAACAGTGCATTCAATGACTTGTCACAAACTGATCATATGGGTTGACATAAATTGTTTGTGATAAAATTAGTTTTGGGGAGAAAAGCAAATTTAAGCTCTCCTACTTTCATTTTTCTTCATGTCTTTTCAATGGAAGAGAAGAATAATTAAAGACATGATAGCTATGTTCAAGTATTAGAAAAACTGTCAAGTAGAAGAGAGTCTGAGCCTTGTTCTGTTTGGTTTCAACAGACACAACTAGAGTCAGTGCTTAATTTAAGGGAGGAATGGCTTTCTCACGAGGTTGTGAGTTCTTCGTCAGAACGGGTCTTTAAGCCAAGCCTCAATGATCACATTTCAAAAATTTTGTAAAAGGGTTCTTATGCAGGTACAGGTTGAATTAGTAGACCTCTGAACCCTGTTTCTAGCTATGAAATTCTCAAATTCTGTTAAAATTATTCTGTTGAATTTCTGTTAAAATTATTCCATGGAAAAAGCATATTGAATAGTCAGCTCAGCTCCCTCAATTCCTAGGGAGTAATTTGCTAGATAAGCACTCATTAGAGATTTTGCAGCAAAGTGAATAGTGTGCTGGCTCTGGAATCAGGAAGACCCGAGTTCAAATCCAGCCTCAGATACTTACTCACTGTATGATCCTGGACAAAGTCACTTAACTCTGTTTGCCTCAGTTCCCCCATTTGTGAAATGAGCTGGAGAAGGAAAGGGCAAACCATTCCATGCTTTTGTCAAGAAAACCCCAAATGGGATTGAATGGACACAACTGAAATGAATGAACATCAATTTGGAACCATGCTCCAGAAGTCAGTCATACCACAACTAGGTCCTGATGTCAAAGAATTAAAGAAAGAGGAAAAAAAGATCTTTATATGCAAAAAAATATTTAGAATAGTTCTATTGGTCACAGCAAAGAACTGGAAACAAAGGAAGTGCCCATCAGTTGGGAAATGGTAGAACAAATGACAAGAGATGAATGTAATGAAATATTATTGTGATGTAGGAGGTGTTGAAATGGACAATTCCACAGAACTCTGGAAAGGCTTGTATGAATTCATGCAGTTTGAAATGAGCAGTCAGGAGAACAATTTATACAGTAACAAGAATATTTTAATGGAAAAAAGCTTTGAAAGATTTAAGAATTCTGTTTAGTGAAATAATTAATCTTGATTCCAGAGAAATGATGAAGTATGCTATTTATTTCTCGACAGAAAGGTGACGCACTCAAGGTGCAGAATGAAGCACACATTTTTGGGCACTGAAAATGTGTGGATTTATTTTATTGGATTATACTACTTATTCAAACTGTGTTTTTGTTTTGTTATTTTGGGGGAAAGGGGAGCTAGTGATACTGTTGCTTCCCCCCCAAATGTAAGTAAATATAAGTGAATATATAAAAGGTACATAGAAAGTAATTTCAGGGGTACCCAACTGGCAAGGGAGATCAGGAAAGGCTTCATGTATGAAGTGTCACTTGAGGTAAGATTTGTAGAAATCTAGATATTCTAAGAAGCTGAGGGGAGGAAGCTGTGTATTTCAGGCATGGCGGAGAGTCTGAGGGGGAAAAAAAAGGCTTTATAGTGCCATGTATGAGAACAGCAAATAGTCCAGTTTGGTTGGGAAAAATTCCGAGATAAAAATCAGAAATAGTAAGGTGTAATGGAATTCATTGTGGAGTGAAAATCAGAAGAACTGAAATTATTCATGATATTTTTCGATGCTCCCAGCATGCCATTCATACATAATCTTGGACAAGGATCTCTTTTGGACCTTACGTCCCTAGTTTGCAAATAGAGGTGGCATGAATTGGATGGATCTTCAAGATCTCTTTTTAGCACTCACGTTCTAAAATTTTGATGTAAACAAATGAACAATCTGAAAAATTTGAAAATAATAAAAAGACAGAAACAAAGAAAGTGTCTTGATTTCGTAGGACCTAGATTTGGAAGGGCCCCCAGAAAAAGCACCTAGCCTCTCATTTTACAGATAAGGACACAGCTCAGGAGAGCTGAGATTGTCTTGCCAACACAAGTAGGAATGGTCAGGTATTCAAACACAGATCTTCTGACTCCAAATTCCAATGACTTTCCAATATACTGTGTTCTTGCCATCTTTCTATGATAGCTCTTACTCTCCTAGAAAGAGCTAGCTCCTTTATTTTTTTTTTTGTTTGTTTTAAGAGGTGGCCAGGAAGACTCATGTTTTCTATAAGCAAGTCTGGAAGTCTGGAACTTTTGTGTACTAGAAAGCAGAATATGAAAACAGTGATGCTCCTGTTCTTTACTCCTTTCTCTTTATACCTTCTTAGTAATTTCCTCTTTCTCTTTGCCTTTCTTTCCAGTGCCATATTAAACCTCTGCTCTCCAAAGCAATTAAAAGGAATAGCAACGGCACCAAGAATGAATGAATGAAAAAGCATTTATTGAGTCTTCACTATGCTGAACGCACTGTGTTAAGTATTGGAGATAAATACAAACAAGCACAATAGTATCTTCCCTCAAGGAACCTAGTTTACTGGGGAAGAGGTGTCACTACCAAAGGGCTCCCAAAACATCCCAATGGTGCCCAAAACAGATTAAAATAGAACTGACATGTTTAATAAATTCAATAAAAATATAGAATAATATAATGTTAAGTAGGGGTTTTCTAAGTCAACAGATAGCCTACAGAAATCCTTTTATTTGAATTTGACAGCAATATTGGGGGAAGATAACACATATAGAAGAGCTTGAAAGGGAATGGGGCATGGTTTAGAAATGGCTAAAAAGGGTCTAAAAGAGGGATCTTAGAAAGTGTAGTATTTGGGGTTTTGGTTTTAAAAGATTACTCTATTACAAAAATTAATAATATAGAAATAGATATTGGGTGATAATACATGTATAACCCAGTGAAATTGCTTGTCAGCTCCAAGAGCGGGGAGAAAAGAGGGGAGGGAGAGAACATGAATCATGTAGCCATGGAAAAATATTTCAAATAAATATTTAATTAAAAAAGTCTAGTATTAGGGTGAAAGGAGAAGAGGTCAATATCAAACAGGAAGGCCAAAAGTCTAGGATAGGTTCTGCTGATCTCAAGTTCCTGTAAAAGAAGACATTCCTTTTGTGTGACATAATTTATGATGTGTACCTAATAATAACAACAACAGCAAACATTTATATAGCACATTAAGGTTTGCAAAGAACTTTACAAATATTATTTCATTTGATCCTTATAACAAACCTGGGTGAGGAGGTGCTATTATTATCCTCATTTTATGAGGAAGCTGAGGCAGACAGAAATTAGATCACTTGCCCAACATCATACATTTAATAAATGTTTTAGGTGGGATTTGGATCTAGTTTTCTGAATCCAGATCATGCTTGATCTAGTCTAGTTTTCTATCTTTTTTTTTTTTTGGTCAATTAGTTGTGTCCAACTCTTTGTGACCCCAATTAGGATTTTCTTGGCAAAAACAGTGGAGTGGTTTGCCATTTCCTTCTCTAGCTCATTTTACAGAGGAAGAAACTGAAGCAAACAGGTTTGAGTGACTTGTACAGGTTCACACAGCTAGCAAGTATCTAAGGTTAGATATGAACTCAGATCCTTTTGACTCCTAGCCCAGAGTTCTATTTGCTGTGCCATTTATTAGATAGTAACCAAATGGCAAAAAAGTGAGTCCCAGTCAAGCAATGACACAAATGTATTTTTCATTTCGGAGGGACAGCAGGTCAGATTTTACTTATGCCCATTTCAATTTAGTACTTACAAGCTATGAAAGGTCATTTGTAATTCCTGGAGAATTTTTCATACTTTGCTGTCCTGGTCAATTCTAAATTCCACATTATACACACACATACATGCCTAACACTCTTTAGCAAACTCTTCCTAATAGAAGTCAAAGAAAATGAGTTAAAGTCAATATTTTAACAGTGCCCCTAGGCTTTCTAATGAAGAGAGGTGTCAGATATACCATGGTATGATTATTTTACAATGTGGAGTCAGGCACTAGATTTCTATACAGAGTCATGACAGTTAAGAGTCAAGTTTGGCGTGGTGCCATTATTGATATATTTTAGCCCCAGGCTGCTGGAAAATACTGCTGGTAGCTAGAGTCCAAATTTTAAAGAGTTCCTCAAAATTCAAGCATAGTACTTGGACAATAATGATGGCGATTCTCTTCTTTACAGAAATGGTACACTGCCTAGAGTATCTTTATTCCATACTTTGAAAAGAGCATTGAACAGGATATATGTTTTTACAAGTTATAGGCTACTCTATCTTTTTCTTTTATCTATGTATCTTCACAACATTTTACTTTCTAGAACTGGTAACATTATTAACTACAAACTTAAGAATCTTAGTGTCCTACCACTTAAAACTCAATTTTGCTGTTGTATATATAAAGGTAGGGTGATTGATTGAACCAAATCAACCATATTACCCTAATTAAAGCAACAGATGATCTACCTCAATACCTTTGTCAGGTGTGAATATCTGGAATCAATAATCAATGAAAGGCATTTAACTAAATGGAAAATTTTTAATTTTGAAGGGAAAAAAGTCATGGGATGAAATAAAATGAACTGCATAAAACATATTGGGATTAGTTAAAGAGACTCAGGGCCCTTTGAAAATGGGGGATTCCATGTTCAGATCCATTTGGGATGAGGAGAATGAGTAACATGTGGGACAGAGGGAAATTTGAGGATTTGGAAAAGTTGGAAGACTTTCCATTTCCTTTGGGCATCCTAGCAGTGTTCCTGGGACAACATTGGCTAATAGCAATGCCTATATTGGAAACTAAGTACAAACTAAACACAATAAAGAGAGGCAGTTTCATTACTCTGCAAGAAATCCAACAGAGTAGAGATGTGAACCAATCCAATCATTCTGGAGGGCAATTTGGAACTATGTCCAAAGGGCCATAAAAGTGGTTCATACCCTTTGATCGTGTAATAGCACTGCAGGATCTGTATCCCAAAGGGATAATATAAAAGAGGAAAGGACCTGCTTGTACAAAAATATTTATAGCAGCTCTTTTTGTAGTGGCAAAGAATTGGGAATTGTGGGGAAGACCATCAACTGGGGAATGGCTGAACAAATTATAGGATGGTGATGAAATACTATTGTGCTATAAGAAATGATAAGCAGGATGATTTTAGAAAAAGCTGTTAAGATCTGCATGAACTGATGCACAAAGAAAATAGCAGAAGTGAGGAGAACATTATATACAGTGACAGCAATATTGTACTATGATCATCTATAAAAGTCTGGCTTCTCTCTGCAATGCAATGCAATGATCTGGGACAATTCTGAAAGGCTTATTTATTAATTCATTTATGTATACATATATATATATACATAGATTACATACATACACACATCTATTTATCTATTTATTTATTTGCTTGTTCATTCATTCATTTATTTATTTAATTTTAAGGCCTTACTCTATCAGCATGGCTTTTATTAAAATACTATTCTACCTTTTGATCTCGGCCTTTATCATTTTTAATTATAACAGAATCAATACTGTGTATTGGTTCTAAGGCAGAAGAGTGGTAAGGGCTAGGTAAGGGGATTAAGTGACTAGGTCAGGGACACACAGCTAGGAAGTGACTGAGGTCAAATTCAAACCCAGGACCTCCCATCTCTGGGCCTGGCTCTCAAACCACTAAGTCACCTAACTGTACCCCTGAAAGACTTATGATGGGGAATGCTATCCACTTCCAGAGAAAGAACTGTAAAGAGTTGGAATGGATGCAGGTCAAAGCATACTATCTTTCACATCAGTGTATTTATAGTTTTATTTTGGGGTTTTGGTTTTGTATGAGTGTGCTCTTACAACAATGACCAATATGGAAGTGTGTTTTGCATGATAATAAAATAAAAAAAGAAATCCAATAGAAAGTTATGCCATCTTAAAGAGAACGCCATGAAAACTTCTAGCAATCTAGAGGTATGAGTTTGTCTTTCACCAAAGACCATGGGGGCACAAAATTTTCAGATACTTCTTTCTCAATTTTTCTTAAGGTTCTCATTCTCCCAGCTACAACAAGGATGAGTAAAGTTTTATGAGCCAGTATTTTTCTCCCTTCTTTCCTTACTTTGCCCATTCTTACACCTACCATTAAGAGCAAGACATAGGGTAGATCTAGGTGGATAAAGATAATAAAAAAGTGAGCTCTATTTAAGGAGCAAAATGTTACTGCAGAAAATCCAATTCAGAATATGAGTGACAAGAGAGTTTTTCTGTATGGCAAAAAAGATGGTCTGAAAGATGCCTTCTTAACCAAAATCCATATAATCTAAACAAATAGAACTAGGTTTCCATTTTTAAAAATCTCACTTTAGCAGAGCACAAAATCGAAAGACAATCATTGTTATGCCAAAGCCATCATCTAGAAGAAAAAATGCCAAGACAAAAACTTGGTGTTTTGCACAAATGCCTTATTTGTATGCTATTAAGTTATTTTAAATACTGACATCAGGTGTTTTAAAATATAGACTCTTAGCAGGCATAGACAATCATCTTCTTAATTTCTTCATATTTCATTATAAGTTAGTGAGCATTTAATAGATACTTTTGTCTCAGATATTGAGCTTGGTTTTGGTTCTCTGTCTCCAAAAAGAACAATGTTTCCAAGCAATTGGTTAACCTCCTTGTGGTGCCTCCAATATTAGATATTCTTATAACATCTTTTAAAAGGTGATTTTCTTCTCTTTCTTCTTCCGGTCACACTTGTGCAATCAAAGAATAATTTCACAACCTGAGTTAGAAGGGCATCTGAGGTCATATAGCCTGGCATGTTCAATGTTCTACTTTTGAAGCAGAATATTTGTGTCACTGCTATAAATTACTATTTCATTGTTTCACCGCCTAAACAAAAGAACATTTTCTCCTTCATAAAAACAAAAAAAAACCCAGTGCTGCAAATAACAGTATTAAGTCAATCTCTGTGCCAGGAGACTTCCAACCTGGCACTGGCAAGGACTTTTCTTTTTAAAACTTTCATTCAACAGGAGACAAAATGAGAAAGTGAAGAAAAGTCGTAGTGGAAATTTTTGCTTTTGAATTCCAATTAGTGTTGCATCATTTTCTTTATCAGCCAAACAGCTCAAAGCTAAATGAGATCCCATTTAATTAAACCGAGGTCAGTAGAAGACAAAGAGTGGAGCACAAAATACTCCACCAACCTTGTAATGAGAAGCGAAACAAAAAAAAAACAACTCTCCTCTCTTTACCTAACTCATTATATAGCTTTGAGGTACACTGTTCAGTCAGACTGATGTTGGGGTCAACACTGACAGGTGGACCAATAATGGGTAACCATTGAGCAGATGGCTGACTGCTAGGGAAATAGGTTAGTGGGGGAAACAGAATGCAAGATTGGAACTGAGCCCTTATGGAATGGTGTTGGCAAATGAAAATGCCCACAGTCTCAATGGGAGTAGAGGGACGATGCCTCACAGTATTATTTACCCAAGAAAAACAAACACCTTCACTTTCATAAGGCTAAAATCAGATCCATTGTTTTGTAGGTTTCAAACGTAGGGGAAAGAGTTCAACATACCTCATTTCACCCTATCTATGAAATTCTTTTACAAGAGTCTGATGGACAGCAGGGCATAGTAGATGGGTGTTGGGTTTGGAGTCAAAAAGCATGGGCTGTTCCCTCTCCCTCAAACTCTGCTCCCCACCTCTCCCAATCTCTCTCCCAATCTCTGTCTCTCTCTCTGTCTCTCTCTCTAAATCTCTCTCCCTCCCCCAATCTCTCTCTCTCCCCAATCTCTTTCCCAATCTCTGTCTCTCTCTCTCTCTGTTTCTGTTTCTCTCTCTCCCCCAATCTCTCTTTCTCTCTCCCCAATCTCTCTCCCTCCTCCAATCTCTCTCTCTC
>NC_058133.1:80880343-80925827 GCF_016433145.1 Gracilinanus agilis | reverse complement strand
TTCTCTCTCTCTCCCCCCCCAATCTCTGTCTCCCAATCTCTCTCCCTCCCCCAATCGCTCTCTTTCCCAATCTATCTGTCTGTCTGTCTGTCTGTCTCTCTCTCCCTTCCTCTCTAAAACTATTTCCCCATATATAAAATAGTGACAATAACATCTGTAGCATCCACTTCAGAATGTTGTTTGGAAATTCCAGTGACAGAATAAATGTAAACCATTTTGCATACATACTCTTGAATGCTCTGCAAATTTCATTTGTCATTACGGTTATTATTACTTTTAGGAGTGGTAGCAATAACCAGAAGAAAGAAAACTGCCTCTGGAGTCAGAGGACCTGAATTCAAATCCCAGCTTTGCCATTTATTCCCTATGTATACTAAACTTCACTGCGCCTCAATTTTCTTACCAGTAAAATGAGGTTGTTGGACAAACCTGGATTTCCTTTGTTTTTTCCTAGCTCTACATCTCTAGTAAGGGATGCCCCATGGTTCTACCTACCTATTTGGGATGCATTAACATTAGACAAATGCTCCAATACCCAATGATTCTTAAATATGTTGCTTCTTAAAGGTTTTCTCTTCTGACTCTAAATCCATTAACTGTTCTTTTAAAATTAAAAAGTCAATTTAAACAGCAAACAAATTTACATAAAGGTTTTAAAATATTTGCTTGTATGCACAAACCAGCAGGCTGTCTCAGTGGCAAGCTGGCACATCACTTTAACTCATTCACCAGAGTGATATATAGCTTTGGTTAGCCTGACAGAAATACAGTACTGAGTAGGAGGTGTTTACATGTGTTGTAATTTAACAATGTGCAATTTAACAGCATCTGATGTGCCCGTGTCATTTCTGAGCACAGAGCAGGCTGAGGTCATCAGGAGGAATTATGAACTATTTTATCCATCTCCATGTTTGTGACAGGAGTGTCTAAGTACCTGACAGAAAAGTAAGGAGAGGCAATAAAGAAGAGGAGGGGAACCAAAGAACTGTGGGAAATCAGGTTGGTAGAGTACATGGATGGAGTAATGTTTGAGGCTGAATTCAGATCTATTCCAATGGGCTGTTTCAGTGTGAAAAGCAATCAGGTCACTCTCAGGACCATTGTTTTTGCCCTGACCCTAAAAGAAGTTCAGAATAAAGGAAAAATGGCTTAGTTTATCATCTTCATCTTTATAACCATGATCTGCCTGCCCTTTTAAGAAGCAAATAAATTATGGTAAAGTTAGGAGTTCCTAACCTGTTTTGGTCCTGCACCCTTTTATTATTAGTAATATTCCCACATTCCCTACTTAGTATAAAGGGAAATACAACCTAGAGTTTATAATATACACAAGAGTAGTTGGCAAAAATAGAACTTGAACTCAAATCTTCTCATTTTAAAATTAGCTCTCCTTTTCTTTACCAGACTGCAAAGCTAGCTAGCTAGTATTTATAGAGAGCTTTAAGGTGGGCAGTGTAATGCATTTTTATGTTATATATTTGACTTTCATAATAATGTTCATAATAATATTTCATAATAACCCTGTGAAGTAGGTACCTATTATTATACCAATTTTACAGATGAGGAAATGGAGGCTATCTGAGAGAAGTTAAGTGACTTGCCTAACATCACAAAGTTAAGTAAGTCTCAAAGACAACATTCGAATAACCCAGTGTATATTTATATAATGAAGAGTATTCAGTAAAATCTGGGGCAGCTAAGGTGACACAGTAGATAAAGCACTAGACTTGGAATCAGGAAGACTCATCATCATGAATTCAAATCTAGCCTCAGACATTTCTTAGCTGTGTGACTGGACGAGTCACTTAACCCTGTTTGCCTCAAATTCTTCATCTTTAAAATAATCTTGAGAAGAAAATGGCAAAGCAGTTTAGTATCTTTGCCAAGAAAACCCCAACTAGGGTCACAGCAAGTCAGACATATCTGAAAAACAAATTTGTAAAAAAAAACTATTTGTAGAGATTCTGCCAATGAAATTTGGTACTGTTTCTCCAACAAACAGTCCTAGAAAGGTTGCTCAGATAAAGCAATGAGTGGCTGGGTGCCTTATTCCTGGGCCAAAATAGCTAGGATATGTCAGTCAGGACTTGAACCTAGGTCTTCCTGGCTTAGAGAGGTCAGGTCTCCATGTGCACTAAGCCAAATTGTCTCTCCTAGGTGCATCTTTACATAAGGATGTATTATTATTATTAAATTAAATTAATAAAATTAATTATTAAATTAAATTAATAAAACCAATTATTAAATTAAATTTATAAAATTAATTATTAAATTAAATAAATAGAATTAATTATTAAATTAAATTTAATAAGGATTTGTTTGTTTGTTTTTATCAACTTTTCTATTGCCCTTTAATAAGCATCACACATTCTCTTGAGATATGAGAACTCCAGGCTGGGAGCCCTTAGGTTAGGTAGCATGACATAGGTTACTCATTCTTCCTATAACAGATGATCAATAGGTCCGGTCCATGAAGAGGTGTCCTAGTGTATAGTTGACATACTACTAAAACATACGTAGAAAGAAATGTGTTTATGAAATCCTAAACAGGCCAAGTATAGCCCACCCTGGTTTTATGCAATCAATAGGATGATCTATGACCCTTTGCATAAGCTGAAAATCACACATCATAGCAAACCCCATTATTTAAAAAGTATTTCTTATACAAACATACCTCAGCACTTTAAAGCCTTTTTTCTTATTGGAGCTACCAGTATGACTAGTCTTCTACTTTGGGGCCATTATTAATAACTAAATGGCATTAATAGAACAAAGAGAAGCATTGCTCTGACACAGACATGATTTGTTAGAAGTCATAATCTGGAAGAAGACTGATGTGGGAATTAGTGGTTTGTGCAAAACAGTGTAATGACACTCACTAGCACTTTTCAGAGTGAGAATGAGCTTGAGCAGGTGAACCGCTTTGAGACGACACCGCTGGGAAAAGTGGCAAGGAGTTGGTGCATAATTAAAAAGAATTATTTTATGTATTTTTCTGCCTTTATTTTTTTTGACAGCCAATATTATCTCATATTCTTGGATTTGTGTGTGTTGAATTCATGTAAAATGAGGTCCTACTGTAGAATGCTCTGCACAGTTCAGATAACTCCTTGATATGTCTTATAAATATGTATCTTTATTTCTAAAAAATAAAAATAAAAATTATTTTAAAAAAAGCACTAAATAAAAAATGTATCTTTATGAATGCTATAATTCAAGAGGCTTCTACTATCTTCTACATTTCTGCATTGCAAAGAGGGAGTCACTCCCATTCTGGAGCTTAAAGCCACCCCCCCCACCACCCCCAATCTAGAATAGTGTTTCCCAGATTCCTTTGACCATAGGAAACTTTGGTGACTGGAATATATGGACAGAGTGCATGAATGCTAGTCCAAGGAATCTCTAAAAGCAATGTTCGATGGAATGATAAGCAGATTTGGAATCAGAGAACATTGGTTCAAATCCAGCCCTGCCATTTATTACCTATGTGACTGGCTATGATAGATATATGGGAATCAGCTTCATCATCTGTCAAGGAGGACTAGACAGCGTAGTATAGTGTCCAGTCCTAGGCTTGGAGTAAGGAATATTACTTGGGTTCAAATTCTACTCCTGTATGACAGTGGGCAAGTTCCTCAACTTCTTCCAGAGTCATTTTTCCTGATTTGCAAATATAAAAGGAGAGGTTGGATTCGATGGTGTTTCACATCCCTTACAGATCTAAATCTATGATTCTATGACCTCTACATTCCTTCCCAGCTCCAAATCCAGTATCTTTTGAATACTCTTTGGAAAGAGAGAAAGGGAGGTAAAAAACAAAAGAGCAAAAAAAAAAAAACAAAAACAAAAACAAAAAAAATCTCCTGTTTTGGGGAGTGTGAAACTGAGAAAATTAAGCCTATCTCCATATCACAAAGACATTATAAGTAACAGATATCTGATACATATTGGAGATTTAAGGGATGAGGGAACAGGAGCTTTCTTCCTTCTTTCCCTTTTTAAAAAATAACCATACCTTATTAGAATTGATATTAAGTATTAAGTAAGTGGAAAGGGCTTGGTAATTGGTGTTAAGTGACTTGCCCGAGGTTACATAGGTAAGAAGAAACTGAGGCTAAATTTGAACCCTTCTCCTCCAGATTCCAGGTCTGGCATTCTATTTGTTGAGCTACTTTGCTATTCTGGAAAGGGAGCTTTTAATAAATATGTCTTAATCTACCTAAAACTGTACTAAAAACTCCCAAGTTAAAGAAGCGCTGGGCTTGGAAGGCAAAAAAGAACTTTAGATTTGGGACTGCTGTGGAAGTAGACAGAGCTTTCTGCTTCTTGATGCTCCCCTATTTAGAAATACTAAGAAAGTATCTATAAAGGAAGCCTTTGGTCTAATCTGAAAGAGAATACTTTAGCAATATTTCTCTTACTATAATTCTGAAAAAAAAAATGTCCTACAACCCTCTCTCTGATCATCCCAGAAAGGACTCCTGCCTTGAAATAACTAGGTCAGTGAATGGTCAAGGACAAGGGCAAAGGACCCTTCACTGGAGCAAACTTGACTGGATTAAGGGTAATGAATACACCAAAGAGTGGTTGCCACTTGAGAGAAGTGGTCATAGAGGGATTTGAGTGGTTCCAGGAAAATGATTCTCCAAGATTAAGTGACTATTGTCCTGGATTGATGAAGTAAAATACGTACTTAAAAAGAATACCTTAACTGACTTGTATAACTATGCTTTAGCCGATTGTGAAATTTCCTTGTTCGAGAATCCTATAAATGTTGCTTCAAAATATCTTGTCTCAGCAAGATGTCCAAGGGCATAAAGGGGGATGTCAATTTGGATGCTTCTCAAGCAGAACAATGCTGGAATTTAGAATAACGGTCAATTAATAAAAATTGTTTTTGGCAAGCCTGTACCCACAATGCAGAATATAATTTTATTATTCTTTTCAATACTACCTTGCCTTTTGTTTGGGGGGAAGGGTGCTTAGGTCTTTTCCAACCAAGAACTGAGTCACTCAGACATCTGGAAAAAAGGAGGAACCCTCAAGGAAAAAACAGACAAGGAAATTTGGATCTTTGCAGGAGGAAGTTGGCTCGGATGCGACCACCTGAGTCTAAAGTCAGCACCAAGGAAGAATGTGTCAGAATACCAGCTGAACTGAGCAATAACCCCTCATAGTAAGTCAAAGGCACACTTGAGTCATTGTCCTGGTAACAGAGGCTAATCAGAAATTAAGCCCACTTAGGATCACAAAAGAAAAGAGGCAGGACTTCCTTTAGGTGGTATGAGCGATACTTGGATAGAGATGAGGGAGGGGTTATTTATATATATATATATATATATGCTTATATATATACATATATATGTAAAATTTATATATTAACCCTTTTTTTCTCTATGCCTTCCTTTGTAATGTTCTTAGGCATCATCATAGATGTATATAGATATATGTTTGTGTGTAAGTCTCTCTCTCTATATATATATGTATATATATATATAAATATGTACATACATGCACCTATGAGATTCATATTTTTGGAGGGAATGGGGCTCAGGCTGAGCTGTGCAGTACATGTTTCTCCTTTTTGAATGCTAAAGCTGTGTCTGCTTAATCAAGCGCTGAGATAAAAATCCAGTTTCTACTACATTACTCTTGGTGACATGGGAGTGTTGGCATGGGAAGAAAAGGTCAGAATCTTACAGCAATACATAATTCTGTGCTTAATATTTTAGAGGTAAAAATAGGCTAGCATTGTCATTTCCTCCGAGGACCCCTGTTCACACAGCATGGAAGCACCAGGGTTCCTCAGAACACAATTTGGGAAATGCTGTTCTAGAATAGAGAGCACAGCATGAGGGAACAAGATGGACCATGACGAGCACACGTTCGGAGCAATATGTGGAAAGAACAGGGGGAGAAGAATGGGTGGGGGCGAGGGAGGAGGAGAGGAGAAAAGAGAGGTAAAGAACATCAATAAAACGTTAAACAATTCCCCAGAGAAAACAACAAGGGGATAGAGATAGGGTAATTTGGTAACTACCTTGTTAAATTTACCCTATATAAAAGGGGGCAGAAATTCACAGTTTTGTATAAAATCTTTTTTTATTGTTCTTTGTATACTGAATTGCAATGTATATTGAAATGTATTGTTGATGACTGTTGAGTTCATAATAATAATAAAAAAAAGGAAAATAACGGAATCAGAAAACACAAGGTCAAGCCTTGACTCTGTTTAATGATAGGCAGGTCTATTATCCTTAGAGACTGCTCAATCATCTATATAATGGGGATGAAGATGCTTGTACTACCCACCTTGTACTATCATGGGGCTGCTGTGTAGCGCCATGTTGTATAGAAGTTATCAGAAGAGAACAAAGACCCTTGGATGGAGCATTCTCCTCCAACTTAAGCCCTGTCTTTATTACATATTTGTGGATGGCAAGAAATCCCCTGGGCTCAGAGCCTACATCAGAAATTCTAGTATTGGGCTCATTAGGAATCTACCAAGAGTTTATCACCCCACCCCAATCCAACCCAACCAAACCAAAAAACCCACAATGGAAAACAGTGACAAAGCATAGGAAAAAAAACGAGAAGCCCAAGAGACAAATGCTAGTAAAAGCTCTGCACCAAAACCATGGTCATCAGTTCTCAGAAACAGCTGCATAATGGTTCTGGCATATCGATTCACGTCAGAGATGGTATCAAATATATGACCTTATGACTGGATGTGGAAATGCATACCACTGGGGCTGCAAAGAAAACTAAAATTAAACATTGTTTGCTTCCTTCTCATATTCAAATAGGGCACACACATTTTGAGCTATGTAGGTGGAGTCCTATTAATACAGGGGCACACTTATATACTGACCATTAAAATGAAAAAAAAAAGTGCCAATTACTATTTGGAAAAGTCACTACAACTCTCCAGGTCTCTGTTTCCAAACCTGAAAATAATGAGTTTAGACTAGAAAATTTCTCTTTAAAGAAGACAAAAATGGCGTAGGAGAAAGAGTGCTGAATTTCAGAATTGGAGAAAATTGATTTAAATCCCAGTTCTCCCACTTACCACTTATGTGATCTCAGGCAAGTCATTTAACCTTTTTTTGAGGCCTTAGTTTCCTTTTCTACAATATCAAGTTTTTGGAGCAGATGACCTGTAAGATTCTTCTTGTTCTAAATCTATGATCTTAGATGATAAACTCAAGATTTATTTATTAAATCTGTTGTCTAATAGCATTTAATTCAAACTATATTTACTAATTTGAAAAATTACTATATTTACTAAGAAGAAGAGCCCAGATCAGTAATTCTTCAGTCTCAAGACTTGCCACCAGGTACCAGCTGCCTCCTCTGTCACCCCCTTATCAATCTCCTCAATGAGTTTCTCCCTGACTTCCCTTTTCAGGAAAAGCCTAGAGCAGCTATCCTTTGTTCTTGGAATTTTGCCACCATGCACTTCTCCCTCTTTTTTTTAAACCCTTACTTTCTGACTTGGAATCAATACTGAGTATTGGGATCCAAGGCAGAAGAGTGGTAAGGGCTAGGCAGTTGGGGTAAAGTGATTTGCCCAGTTTCACGCAGCTGGGAAGATAGTCATATAGCCAATTCATGATGCTGAATAAAGCAAAACGAGTTAACATCATCTTTAACTCCTAACTATCAACTGAGATAAAGAGATGTGTTCAAACACACGGGAAACTAGACAACGAGCCCACTGGTGCTTAATAAATGTCAGCTGAATTGAATTGTTGAGTAGAACAACAAAGAATAAGACAGTGAGTTAAATACAAGAAGAAACACACACATCCCCTCATTGACATTCTGCATCTGACAATTTAGTGCTTAATTACACAGTCACATCTTTATTAACAAAGCAGATATGTTCCAACAATTCCTTTTGTTGTTAGAAACTTCATTGCCAGAGGAATTTTTCATTTCTGTATTCTCTAGGAAGTGTCTTAAATTCTCTAATTTAAAAATTAGTATTTTGGCTTTGGAAAAGCACCACATAAACAGTATTAGATAGGAATCCAGGAGACTAGGATTCTAGTCCTGCCTCTTGTCATTAATTAGCTGGGTGATTCGGGCCAAATCACACCTTATTAAATCACAGGTTTTTCTTTCTTTTTTAAAATAATAATATTTTATTTTCTCCCAATTACAAAAGTAAAAGTAGTATTCATTAAAAAAAATCCTTGAGTTCCAAATTCTCTTCCTCCTTCCCATTTCCCACCTCCTAGAAAGGAAGCAACCTGATACAGAGTTTACATATGCAGTCTTATAAAATATTTGTCCAAACTAGGCAGTCATGGATTTTTCTAAAAAATGAGAGGATAAGATAACTAACTTTGTAGTCCCTTCTAATGCTAAAATTCTTTGATTCAGGGTAGAAATAACCCCAGATGCCTAGCAATACATTCTAGAATGCCAGGAAGGAGGAGGGAAGGAAAATTTGTGTGAGAAGTATGTAAATGCCATTACTAAATAATTAAAATGAGAACTCACATGAATATAGTGTTTTAAGGTTTATAAAGTGCTTTCTCTATAACAATATTTTAAGCAGTGATGGGCTTGTAAATCTAATCTGCTAGCTTTTTGAAGGGAATAAGAATGATGTGAAGGACACATTTCTTTCTACTCGGCATAATTAACATTTTGCTCCATCACTTCCTTAAGTCTAGACAATCAACAAAACAATAAATCAAGCCCTCATCTGTATCATTTGCCAACTTCCAAGGTATAAATGCTCACATGAAAAGCTGAACAATTGTTGGAGGTGGCTCCAGCACACCCCTGCCTAGAAGGTCGGCAGTGGTATGGTAAGAATTCTTAAGTTAACGAATTCAGGAAATTCCCTGTACCTATAGCTGATAGAGAATTGCCAGGGGTTATTAGAGAGGTTAAGTTAAACAATCAATAATGGGCCAGCTAGGTGGCTCAGTGGATAGACACAGAAGGTTCTGGGTTCAAATATGACCTCGGATATTTCCTAACACTTGGAAAATCACAACTCCAATTGCCTAGCTCTTTTCCACTCCTCTACCTTGGCACCTGTCCTTAGTATCAATTTTAAGGCAGAAACTAAGGGTTTTAAAAAAAGATCACAAGCATTTATTTAGTAAATCCCTGCAGTATACCAGATGTCGGGGATACAGACATAAATGAAGCAATGATGGTCTTCCAAGTGCTCTCACTGGAGTCACACAATATCTACCAGAGGCAGGTCTTCTATTCAGGTCTTTCCTACTCCAAAACTGGCTTGAGATCCATTATGTCACATTGCTTCTATAACAGGTGATATGATTACCCCCATTTTAATACAGATAATATTATAGACAATATTATCTATAATATTATAATATTAATAATGATATAGATAATATATTGGGGATAACATAATATAATAATATAGATAAAAATATAGATTAAAAAGATAAACAAAAACCAAGCCTCAAAGAGTGAGCTGTCCAGGGTCACAAAGTTAGGAAGTACCAGGGCAGCAATTAAAACCTAGATGTCTTATGAATCCATGTCCAGTGTTCTTTGTTAATAGCACAGTTTAATTCTCAAATCAAATGTCAGAAAAATAAACACTGTAAAGTTAATGTGAATAGGTGACATCAACAACTCCTATATACTATATTTTGGATTTTATCATGGATCTGCTCCTTGAGGACAGGGTAGCAGATGATTCTGGCTAGCATTTGTGACTTTAAGATGGAAAGTAGCAAATGGATTTTTCTTGCACCTGTCTTCTTCCACATTTACTTGGATCTTAGCACTGAAGGTGACATGAAAATTCATCTGTACTGATTGGCCCAAGATTCTCTGTTAACTACTCTAGAAGTTTTACAAGTTGTATATTAGAGAACAAAATAATAAAAAGTAATCTGGTTAGGACAAAGTCAACAAGACTTTGCAAGATTTATAAGGTTTCTCTCTCTGATTTCAACATGTCCCCTTTCCCAGGATTCATTTATGGTAGCACCACTCAAATCTCATATCATATTCCTTGTTTGAAATCAGCCTTCTTTTCCCAAATGAGCTTCTCACTTTCTGGACTCCAGCATCATGCTTTAACTGGTCTCATTCAGGAACTTCCCTCAGGACTGGGAGCCTCTTCACGCTGCAACTCCCTTCTTCTGCCTATTACCTTATCACACTGGAATATTCTGTTACCATCCTTAGTTCCCTTCCCCAATTGGTGAGTTCCTCCTGGAACCTCCATTTTCTGGAAGGAGACTCAGACATCACCTTAATTTCCCTCCAGGCTGTTCTTCTGAATTTATGGAATTCCAAAACCAAAGCCCCAACCAGGTGGTTACCTTCTCCCTTCCCACCTCCCTTTCAGCTTATTTTTGTATGTTGTCTTTCCCTACCTTCGGGGGAAGAATTGGCTTCCTTTTTTGCTTGTGTTCATATCCCCAGCCCTTAGCAGAGTGATTGGCACAAAGTAAGTTCTATATAAATGCTTGTTGCCTTGAATTTCCAACGACTGGACCATGAGTACCTTGAAGGTAGAACTCACATATAATGTTTTGCATCTTCCACAATATCTAGGTTTCAGGCAATCATTACTTCAAGGATCTGAGAATTAATTGTTTTTCTAATTCCCTGAGAAAATAATAGGTGGCAATAATAATCCATAATAGCCATCACTAGCATTTAAAGGGAACTTAAAAGTTTTCAAATTTTATAAATACACTATCTATTTATAAATATATTATCTCAGGACAGCTTGGTAGCATAGTGAATTGAACTCCAGGGCTGGAGTCCAGAGGACCTGGGTTCAAATTTGACCTCAGATGCTTCTTAGCTATGTGACCCTGGGCAAGTCACTTAAGCTTGATTAAATGCTGCTCTTCTAAAAGTCTTAGAAATTGATACTAAGACAGAAGGTAAGGGTTAAAAAATTTTAAATTATATTATCTCATCTAATCCTTATAATAACCCTGGGAGATAGGTGCTATTATTGTTCCCATATGACAGATGAGGAAAATGAAGGCAAAGTAGTCTATGACTTGCCCAGATTCATGCAGC
Organism: Gracilinanus agilis; assembly: GCF_016433145.1. Lineage (NCBI taxonomy): Eukaryota > Metazoa > Chordata > Mammalia > Didelphimorphia > Didelphidae > Gracilinanus > Gracilinanus agilis. The sequence continues at coordinate 80,914,784 of NC_058133.1, read as the reverse complement.
AGAGCCTGACCTCAGTTATCCCCAATTCTATATCTAGTACTCTATCCCCTGCTCTACTTAGCAGCCACAATTCATGAATCATGGCAACCCCAAACCCCATGAGTTGGTGCATAACTCTGGCCCTTAGAAAATAAAAACAGTTCATTACTGGACTTGTACTAAAAGCTTTTCCAGCTTTGTAAAGTAGGTCTGGCTGGCACTGCCAGGGTCACCTTCATGTCATGATGAAACAAAGTAGGATTTTTGTGGAAAAGCAATCAATAGTGTTCAATAAATACTTGCTGATTGACTGATATACTATGTACATATCTAAGTTTGTACTTAATTGCTTATGATCTCTGTTCTTTGGTAGGAGAGAAGATCTATAAAAAAGTGAGAAGAGTCATCAAAATATGGCTGGTAGATTTTGAGTTCAGTCACCTAAACAAATACTAACAATCTGAAATCTCTATTAATCTTAAAATTATTGGGTGAAGTATAATGAGGATTTTCTTCTTCTTCTGAACTACACAGAAAATACTTGGATAGTCCCTTTTTTTAGTAACTAAGAAGGAAGATTCTTTAGATTATTCTTTGGGCAATTAAGAAAAACCCTGACATTTAAGTCTTCATTCAACACAATGACCATATCAGGTCTAGATTTTAAAAATAGTTGTTTCTATGCTGTGGGATCAAAAAAAAGGCTGAGGAATTTCTTGGTGTGAGAAAATAGCTTTAATTCCAAGTTTTGTTTTTGTTTTTTGTTTTTTTAAAGAAAAAAACTAGATGAAAATTCTCTTACCCACCCCAAACCAAACTGCTATATTTAGATATTGTCTTCTTAAAATATTCCTCTCAGATGTACAAAAGGAAAACTTCTGACACTCAAAAGTAAATGTTGAGGCAAGTACAGTAAAAGCAGTAGAAAAACAGGTTTAAGGAAAAAACACTGTATGGACTTTAAATGTAGTATTTGGTGATAGTATTGATCTAATCAAATAGGACCTTCAAATTAACACAGCTGTTAGTCATCTCAGCCTGGGGAGCCGGGTAGAGGTGGGCAGAGATCAGAGCTGGAAGGTACCTTTGGAGTTAGTCTAGCTGGATCATCTTTATTTTTATGATAAAGTAGCCTGGTTTCCTTATTAATGATATGCCCAAAGCTGCAAAATAAGTGTCAGAACTGGAACTCAGGTATCCTAAGATGTCTAGCATCTATAACATTCCTTCAAATGCTAAAATCTCATCCTCCTATTGTCAGTTATTGAGTATATACTGTTACTCAAAAAAAGTTAATTACTAATTAGAAAATCTTCCCTCTAGGATTATCTCCAATTTAACTTGTTTGGACCCAGTTCTTTATATGTTGTCTTTCCCTATCTAACTGAGTTCCTTTAGAATAAGGACTGTTTCTGACTTTTTTTTTTCTGTTTCCACAGTACCTGGAACATAGTAACTGCTTTTTAATCAATACTTGTCTTGAATTGATTTATAATTGGGTATTTTTGCATATGCTACAAACATTAAGGTAAATATATATCTACCAAGTTTCTGAGGTGGAGTACATAGAGAAGGGTATTAGACATAGAGTCAGGAATACTTAGGTTTAAACTCTCACCTCTGATGATCTGTTGCTGTGAGATCTTGGGCAAGCCATTTCACCTCTGAAACCGAGTCTCAGTTTCTTTATCTGTACAATAGGAATATTAATTCATAGCATCTACCTTACAGAATTATTGTTGAAAGTACTATATAGCTACTACTAAGTGGCTCAGTGGATAGAGCCAGGACTAGAGTCAGGAAGACCTGGGGTTCAAATTTGGATTCAAACACTTCCAAACTGTGTGATCCTGGGCAAGTAGCTTAACCCCAATTACCTAGCCCTTACTGTTCTTCTGCCTTGGAACTGATACTTGGTAGTGTTGATTATGAGACAGAAGATCAGGGTTTTTAAATTTTTAAAAAGTATCATTTAAATGCTAGTTATAATTTTATAATGAGTAGACAAACCAGTCCTATTATCATTTATACTAAAACTTTTATGAACTAAGCCATTCCATGGGGGATGCAAAGACAAAAAACCAGTTCCTTTACTCCAGAAATTTATTATCTTTTATTTGCATGGGTAAGTAGAAGATAAATGGAGAACATTTAGGGGAAAGGGGAAATTGGGGAAGGGTTCAAGGAGAAGAGAGCTGGCACCTGTGCTGAGTCTTAAAAGATAAGTTTTGTAAGAGGCAGAGAGGAGGAAAGAGTATTTTGGGGTAGGCTTGTCAAAATGTATAATAGATTGAGTTCAGGAATGGTTAGGAATTCAATTTGGTTAGAACGCTACTAACAAAGAGGAAGAGTATGAAACAAGCTTGGAAGTGAGACTGCAGAGAAACTAAATTCTAGGCTCAAGTGTCTATATATAACCCTTGAAGCAACTGGCAGCCACTGAAAACTTTTTTGAGTAGACCTGGATACCTTATGAAAATTATTTTAGTAGCTTTGTAGTTGATAAATAGGAAAAGGAGAAAGAATGGAAGCTAGGAGGTCCATTTGGAAGCTGTTATACTAGGCTGGAGTGTAACCAGGATGGTCACTGTATGAGTGGACAGAAGGGGGCAGATGAGAGGGATGCAGTTAGAATCAACATTTGGCAACTTGGTTATAGAGGATGAGGGAAAGGGGTGAGTCAAAGACAACTTAGAGGTTAGGAGTCTGGGTGACTAGCAGAATTGTAGTACCCCAAACAGAAATAGGGAGGTTTGAAGGAAGGATAGGTTTTTTTTGGGGGGAACCAAATAAACTCTACATAAAACACATTGAATTTGAGGTGCTTATGCAAGATCCGGGAAGACAGATCTAGCTGGCAGTTGATAGTACTGGAATTAAGTTAAGAAGAATGATTAGGGTTGGATATAGGCATTTTGAAATCATCACATTTTTAATCATGCTATTGACCCTCTTGGTCCCTTTCTTATGATAAACCCCAAAGGCATAAAGGTTACTCTTCAAAAAATACATGTGGTTTAGGACTTTTTACAGATGGTAAATATGTTGCTTCAATTTATACTCCACAGGTAATGGTGGTATTTGATATCTCAAGATGTACAGAGCAATATTTATTAATTGGTAATGGTGGAGAAGATATGTTCTTTGCTATAAGGAAACAAAAAAATGTTTCCAAAACAACAATTCCCTTAATTATTCTCTGTGTCTCAAATTTCAAGCTAAGTATCAAGAAAAAAGCAGTATACTGGTTTGGTCAGATTCTAAATTTCTGCCATTTGCCTCTAGTTGTAAGAGGAAAGGGTGGGGAGGATGAGAAGTAATGGGTTCAATAATATTACCAAGATTTGTGCTATCTAGAACTTAAAGAGTGTTTACATTACCCTTAAATTTTGGTTAACATCAACATAAAGTAGAGTATTATTTAAAATCTATTATTTAATGTATTATTCAAAATCTATTATTTTAAAAAGCTTAAAATGTTTTTATTGATATATTTGTTTTTAAATCACCTGCATTTACAATGCATCTATTCTCTTTCTGCCCTATCCATATAACAAAGGATGAAAAAGAGATAGAAAAAAGATTAGCCAAACTAATGAACATAATGAAGATGCATCCACTTTCAGGGTCCCCTACCTCAGCAAGAAGTTGGGGACAGGGAAGGGGAGAGCCTTCTCATATCTCTTCTTGATAGTCAAGTTAATTATTATAATTTCACAGTCTTTATTTTCCATTGTCTTTCTGTTCTTTCTGGGTTCATAGTTGTAGTCACTGTGTGACAGTGTACCTCCTTCTGATTACTTTATTTTGTATTAGTTCATATGTCTTTATTCATCATGTTTATTGTTTTTGGTGACATTGAAATTATCTATTACATTCATGTACCGCAATTTGTTTAGCCAGGTCCCAACTGATGGGCATCTAATTTACTTCCATTCTCTGCTGCCACAAAAAGTACTGCTATAAATATTCTAGTGAACAAATAGTTATTGATTAATTGGTAAAAATATGACCTTTTTTTTGTTCATTGACTCCCTTGGGAAAATGCCCTAACAGTGGAATCACTGGGTTGGAGATTATTTTATATATATTTATGTATATAAAATAAAAAGGACATTTTAGTCACTTTCTTTGAATAATTTCAAATTTCTTTCCATGACAGACCAATTCACAGTTCTAGCAACAGTTTATCAATATGCCACCAATACTGTCAGTGCTGTTGTTGTTTAGTTGTGTCTGACTCTTTGTGATTGTGGGGATCATATCACATTAGTACTGTCCATACAGTTTTCTTGTAGTAGTTTGTAATTTACCTTACTTTCTCAAGAGGCAAAAAAGACATTAAATGACTTGCATAGGGTCACACATCTGGTAAGTATCTGAGATTGGATTTGAACTCAGGTCTTCCTGACTCCAGGGGCTCATCGATCTATTCACTGAACTAACTAGCTGCCTCTGATATATTGTCGGTTGTTGTTCAGGCATTTCAATAGTGTCTGACTCTTAGTGATCCCATTTGGGGTTTCCTTGGCAAAGCTATTGGAATGGTTTGCCATTCCCTTCTCCATTACTATCACTAGTCATTCTTAAAACTATTAGCTGTATTTCCAACAACAATGTTATATGGTGGCCCTACAGATAAACTAATAAATCAGTCCTTTATTTTATGACTATTCGGAATGGAAAGTATTATTAAATGGCTAATATGTGTTAAGCATTTGCTAAATTAGGTCAAGGATACAAAAATAAAAGCATTGAAGTCCCTATCCTTAAAAAGAAGTTCCTTCTAATTGGGAGAGACCACACAAAAGGGGAACCAGTGGCCAAGAGAATTGCTAGGATGGTTACTGGAGAGAGAGAGAGAGAGGGAGAGGGAGAGGGAGAGGGAGAGGGAGAGAGAGACTGGCATGGATAACAGGTCAGGGGATGAGTGATGGCAAGGAAGCTGCTGAGAAGACAGCAAGGAAGTAAAGTGCCAGTCAAAAAACATTTATTAAACTTCCACTAATTGCCAGGCATTGTGCTAAGCACATAAAAAGATAAGCAGAAGACAGCCCCTGCCCTCAAGGAGCTCACACAATCAGAAAGGAAAAAGACAACATAAAACAATTAAGTAAAATGAAGCATGACTGGGATCTATATAGTGTTAAAGGGAGAGGAAGGGACATATGATCTCACAGGTGGTGTATCTTATAAGAGATTAGTAAAAGCTTAATAAATATTACTGCCTGAGGGACTCTCCACATATGCCTTTCTCTGTCAAATGAAAGCTACAAAAGTGACATGGTAATTCATCACCTCTGTAAATGGATAGCTGCTCTGAAATCACATTAGTTTAATGTTATCAAGCTAATCAGTAGAAGTAATAAACACAACTGCTGACTTAGAAAATGTAAACTATTAGATTTTTTTAAAGTTGGGACTAAGCTACCTGAAGATGTCACATAATCCAAGAAAGGGAAAAATCTAGATTCATAGTTTCTTATTTCTCATAAAATGAAAATTTAAAGGATCAGGATGAGGGCAAGCGAAACTACATAGATCTCAGTCTCAAATTTATACAGATAGCACATTAATTCATGATACATTACACATTCTACATTAATAATTCATTATACAACTGACTGAGATATCAACAAGTATTTATTAAGCAAGTCCAGCATAGTGCTAAACCAATACAAATAGAAGCAAAAGAAAGTCAGTTTCTGCCCTCAAGAAGTTTCTGTTCTAATGGGGAGGGGGGAAGAGACAAAAAAAAAAAAAAAAAAAAAAGAAAGCTAAAAGGGTAGTGACAAAAAGAGAAGGAAAGAAGTACACCTACTCTAAATAAAGTCAAGGTTCCAGAGTTACAAATTTAGAATTTGAATCTGACATTCACAGTAGAGTAGTAATTAAAAGAAATGTGGGAGTGGACACATATACAAGAGAATAATAAATACATTCAAAAATGTCAGCTGGTGGGGAAAAGCTACAGATGGTTTACAGGAATACCAAAACTGATAGGAATTTTTTTTTCTTAGCATATTCAGGAAGATGGAAAAGAAATGTCATATGGGTAGTAACGTCCTCCTTATGATGTCTGTGCTCCTTTTTTTTTTTATCAGTCACTGATTCAGCTGTACAAAAAATAGAAAAGGATTTTCTAAACTAAGACAATGTTCTACTCATATTTTCCACACTGAAATGGTAATGGCTCTTGTAACAATGAATTTGGTTTAAGAAGAAAAAAAAGTGAGAAATACTCCTGGTGTTCTCATTGTTTGATGCTACCAGACTCAGTTATCCTGCAGAAGAATAATCTTTGCATTTTTTTTTTTCAGCAGTGAGTCCATGGTCCCAGTAGACATTCAAAACCTTATTTTTTACTCCCATCACCTTCAACTCTGTATTGTTTCTGGGTCTTTCCTAAATCTACTAAGAGCTCTTCTATTTCCCTCTGCAAGGCACTATATGAATGTATAAAAACACAAAGGGAATAAATATATGACAACAGCTACAATGTTAGCAGAGACATGTACAGATCTTTAAATAGTGGCACATTTCTGGAAATACCCAATGTCACTGCTTTTGGTCAGATATGCTCTGATCACCTTAGACTGAAGTTTCGCTTCTTGTCTAGCTATTTGTTTCACTCATACAAATAGGCAAAATAATTTCAAATTAAATTTTATTTGATTTTTACAAAAATCTGCCTTTTCTTCCCCAAACCACCTTGAGAAAGCCAAGAAAAATAAAATCCCTGTTATATACATGTATAGCCAGGCAAAACAAAATTTCTCTTTTGGTGATTTTCCCTCAAAAGGTTTCAATCTTCACTCTGAATGACAGATTAGAGCAAAGGGTTCCCAAATTGGGTACATGTTAAGGGGTATGTGGAATATTTGGTAAATAACATAAAATAATTATATTGAAATTAGTTAATCTATATTATTTCTCATATGTGCATGCATGGTAAACTTTAGAATTTATTTCCTTATGTACTGAAAGAGATTTACTGAAAGCCAGTGGATACAGCAACCATATTTTTGTTTAATCTGGAAAAGTTCAAAGATTCCTGAGGGCAGGATATAGGACACAATTAGGGAGCCCTTTTCACCCTCAATTTACCTGGCCTGGAGGTAAATCTGCATTGCTATCTTGCCTCCCACTTTTCCTATGGTCTTATCAAAAAGTCAGCTAACAATCTCAGTTTATTTTTCCTCCTGTTTAAAAGTAAAACTAACAAACCAAACCAAATTCCTGTGAAAATGCCCTGAAGAAAAAGAGTGGTTGCATGTCTGTGTGAGACAGAGAAAGGAAGACATCAGTCCATGTGGAAAGCATTTCTTTATGAGATTTCTTTTGAATCCAAAACAAAGGGCGAAAAAAAGGATCAAAGATACTATGTCTATGAATGTTAAGGAGCAAATATGCAGAAAAATTTAACCAATTTGAATTTCATTTTGGGGATGGGCACTCCTAAATGACACCTAACCCCAGCCCCCTCAGACTAAATGTTCAGATAAAAGCTGCATCCCTTAAAAGCCAAGTCCTGAATCACAGACACATAATATAAAAGAGCCTTTAGATGAATCAATTAAGCATCTACTATGTACCAAGCACAGATTTAGGGCAGTACTACCTAGTTTTCACCTAGAGCTTTATTCAACAGCTTATTCAGGACCCTGCATACACAAAACATTGTGATCTAGGATTTGGATCTGCTTCTCAAATGATATCCAGGAAAATCTGGTTTAAAAAAAGAAAAGCAGCCCTCTTACTACCAGAAAAACAAAAACACTGTGCCACTCCCCAAGTTGAAAAGTTTAAAAAAATGATTGCTATTTTGTTCTGAAATGTATTTTATCATTTGAAGCTTGCTTTGTTTTTGTACTTAACAGCATATCCTTTTCCTCTGTCATGTCAATTGCTGCAACTTTCACATCCCCTGAATAGCTGTCCAGCTTCCTACCCAACAGTTATTCCTTTGAGATTCAGAGAAAAATTAAGTTACTTTACTTAGAAAGGTGACCATCCCTTAGCACCACTGCTCCTATCATCAGATTGAGTTTGTTGGCATTTCAGAGAATTCTGTCTTATAGAAAAGATTTTATTTCATGATGAGCACCATAATTTGCTTTTTTGTTTAATATCGTTCTGAATCAGAAAGTTAACTTCATAAGTTTCTTTAATAATAATAACTATGAACATTTATACAGCACTAAATCTGCAAAGTACTTCAAATAGATTATTTTATTTGCACAAAATCATATGACACAAGTCCTACTGGTAATTCTACTATGTTTTTTAAAATTTATTTTTTAAGCCTTTACTCTGTCTTGGTATCAATTCTAAGTCAGAAGAGTTGCAAAGACCTGGCAATCAGGATTAAGTGATTGTCCAGGGTCACATAGCTAGGAAGTGTCTGAGGCCAGATCTCAATTTAGGAAGATGAGTCTTCCTGACTCCAGTTCTAGCATCCATCTATTCACTAGTCCACCTTAGCTGGCCTATTCCCAATTTTACACATGAGAAAATGAAGGCCAATAGAAGCTAAGTGACTTTGCCCAAGTTCACTCAATATTTAAGGCTGGATTTGAACTTAGATCATCCTGATTCTCGGTCCAGTGCTTTCTATCCACTGAACTTAGCTGCATCTGCTGGCTGTTTGCATGCAATCTCCCAGTTAGCTGGTGAGCACCTTAGGGGTTATTAAAACAAACAAACAAACAAACAAACAAACAAACAAACAAGAACCTTATCTTCCATCTTAGAATCAGTACTGGGTATTGGTCCCAAAGCAGAAGAGCCATAGGGGCTAGGCAATGGGGATTAAGTGATTTCCCAGGATCACACAGCTAGGAAGTGTCTGAGGTCAGATTTGAACCCAGGATCTCCTGTCTCCAGCCTGGCACTTTAACCACTGAGCCATTTCACTACTGCCAGGTGCTATTTTTTTTGCTGTCTTTCTTTATAACCTCAGAGTTTAGCAGAGGGTTGGAAATATAGTAATCATTTAATGAATGTTTGGAGAAAATTAGACTTTTTCTCATTTGTCAAACTATAATATTTGCACAGCATAACTCACAGGATTATTATTATTATTATTAGGACAGCAACTGTAAATTGTATAACATGAGTTCTGCATCTATAAAATTCAAGAGAAAGAGAGCAACTGTTATTATTTACTACTATGAGGGCATAAAATAACTTCTTGTTGAGTTGGTATGACTGCCAACAATGCTCTAATCCACTATTTCTGAAGAGACAGACCCAAAACATGTGTCCTGTCTCTGCACCAACTTCTCTTCCTCTTCTTCTTCAATATCCAAAGACCTTTTTCCATTCCTCCCCAACCATTCTCCACCAAAAAATTCCTAACAACCAGAACTGTCGATTTTTTTATAAGGACAAAACACAAAATAATAGAAAAGACAAAACTAGTAAATAAATTATGTTTTGTTTTTGGTCTTTCTCTGTTTCACCCAGTACAGAAGGCAGGGGTCATTGACTGATCAGCTCAGGAGTTTTTATTTGGCTGAGGCACCTCTTGGGTGCCAACCTCTTGCCTCATTAAAGATGATTTTAATGCCCATTCCAGGTTTAACATTCTAGGATTTTATGAGAGGCAGTGTGGTATAATGGGGAAAAAATCCAAACTTGGAGTCCAGGAGACACTTAGGTTCAAGTACTACCTCTGATATATCTAGTCATAAGTCTGTCTAGTCATGAGTCAATCAACAAGCATATATTAAGCACCCAGTAAGGACCAGGAATGGAAAAGCAGAAACAATGTCCCCAGGGTCACATTCTAATAGGGGAGTCAATATGCAAACAACCACCAGCATCTAAGATATATGCAGAGTAGTAGAAAAATATTCACTAGCATGACCTTGGGCAAGTCATTAAGTTTCCCTGTGCTTCAGGCAACTCTCCAAAGCCTATTTATATAGATGACTTACAGATCAGCACTAGAGGAGGGAGTTTCCAAAATGAAATAAATTACAGATGCACTCCTCCCTCATCCTCCATAAAGTTTTCACTCATCCTTTTCTTCAAGGGAAATTGAATATGTATGAGAGAGGGTGATAGCTGGACCTAGGTGCAGGAATAATCTGCAATGGGAACACTTGGAAAAGAACTTCAGTCCCTTCTTCCATCCCATAAAAATGTGAGAAAAAGAAATACAGGGAAGGAAAGGAAATAGTATGGGGCAGATTTGGTTTTTCTCCTCTTCTGAATTCTACCAACACTGCAGACCTATTAGGTTCTTCCTTAAAATCTAGTTTCTTATATATGTGTCCTAGTTCCCTTTCTCTGTTATGAATGGATCTGTGTTCCTCCATTGTCTGTGTCCTACCAGAGAGCTGCCAATAAGATCAACACAATGTACTGAAATCCTGCCTCACTTTGTCTTATTGACCTGAAGATAGCAACGGAGTACCCAGAACTGTCCAGTGATCATCCTCTGAGCATCCCATCTTTTTCTGACCTCTGGGAAGTGAATAGAGTGCTGGTCCTTAAATTGGGAAGACTAGGGTTCAGATTCCACCTATGGCACTCATTTATGTCTCTGAGTCTCAGAATTTTAGAATTTTTGAAAGACGAGACCTCAGTGGTTATCTAATCTTACCCAAATTGAAAGGAATTCCTGCTGTTTCACATATCTGATAAAATCCAACCTTTGCTTTAAGATCTCCTGGCCAGGGGAATCTACCACTTGTTAGGGTAGCCCATTCCACTTTTGAGTATTCTATTAGAAAGTTTTTCCTGATATGAAACCTATATTTCTCACTTTCCAATTTTTACCCTTTGCTCTTAGTATGTTCTACCCATTGAAGACAAAGAGAACATCTAATCTTTTTTTTTTCCACATGCAAGCCCTTCATATCATGTCTGCCTTGTATCTTCTCTAGCCTAAATATCATTCTTTTTTTTTTTTTTCATTGTTCCTCTTGTGTCACAGATTCCAGGTCATCCAACATTCTAGCAACAATCTTTTGGGCAGTCTAGCTTACCAATGACCTGAAACTGAGATACCTAGAACTCAACACAATATCCAGAAAAAGAATAATGAAGGCAGAGTCCAGAGCAATGATCACCTCCTAATTCTGGAAACTGACTTTCCATGATGCCCAGGGTCATTTTAGCTTTTTGAGTTTCTACTAAGCCCCTCAAAATCTTTCAAACTGCTGCCTAATGATGATTCCTTCATCTTATACCTGTGAAGTTAATTTTTTGAACCCCAGTGTAAGACTTTATATTTCTCTCTAATGAAAGTCATCACACTATACTCTGCCTGGTGGTTAAGGGCTGACTCTCTCATTCAGTGTGTTTGATACCCTTCCAACTTTATGCCATCTGCAGATTTGCTGAGCATGCCTGAAAAATGTAAGGTGTACTACCTGGGGCACTGACCTCACAGGATTATGCTAAATCTTAAATGAGACAATGTACATAAATGCTTTGCAAATTTTAAAGTGCTCTGTAGATGTCAATTATCATTTGTTATCCATGGGATCATAGGATCCTCAGAGGCCATCTGATTCAAGTCCCTGACTTGCAGTGTTGCAATGGATGCGTCTTTGACTACTTCATAATGCCTAGCAAGGCAATGAGTATTTATTAAGGTGCCAACAATATGTCAGGATACCGTGCTAAGTGCTAGAGATACAAAGAGAAAGTGCAAAAAGATGATTTCTGCTCTCAGATGGCTGTGGTCTCATGTTATGGTCACGGAAGAAATGTGGAATAATGAAAAGAGCCCTGAAGTTTGAAATCTTGGCTCTGCCACCAATAATACGACCCTGGCCAATCTACTTAAAAAAGCAAGCCTCAATTTCCTAATCTATAAAATAAAGGGGTTAAACTGGATGATTTTTAAGAATCCAGCCCTAAGATTCTATGATTCAAGCTCTACAATTCTATTAATAGCCAAATGGTTCCCTCATATTACTTTTATTTTATAGACTTTGCCAGTATCTAATTTCTAATGCCCTTAGCTAGCTTTTTATGATAATCAAATTCTTACCACTGAGATGCCTGCCAACTTTTCATCTGATACACAGTCCTACAATAAAGTTACTAATTTTACTTTGACTTTGTTTCAAAATGACAGACTATGAATACATGCATTTTAACAATCTACTTGATTTAGTATTTAATCATTCTTAATTTGTTCCATAAAATCTAACCATCTCAATCACTTACCGACTACCAAACTAACCTGAAAGGTAAAAAATATAGAACCATCAAATCACACAATTAAAAAAAATTAAAACCTTAATCTTGTCTTAGAATCAAAACTATCATTTCCAAGGAAGAAGAGCAGTAAGGGCTAAGTAAATGAATTTAAGTGACTTGCCCATGGTCACACAGCTAGGATGTATCAGAGGCCAGATCAAATCATATACTCTTCAGAGTTAGAAGGAATCTTGGAAATTATCTGGTTAGCTTCCTCATTTTGTAAAAGCATTTGTTGGGGATTTGGCAGAGGGCATTGATCCAATAGGCAGAACCAGAGCAGATGACTTCTAGATTCTCTGCCAAGTCTAAGCCCAATGAAGACCAAAGAAAGATTAGGAAACTTGCTCAAGGTTAGTGTAAGAACCAGGACTGGATGCTACCCCTCTTTAGGGGAGAAGAAGGTCAAGTTGCCTTAAACTAGTCTAGTACTCTTTATGCCAGGATGCCCCCTCTATAGATCTAGGTTGCTTCTATAGTTTTTTAGCCCAGAAGGTCTATTCCCTAAGCAGAGCTAGAAAAAACACTTCTGTGGCCACCATCACCTCTTATGTTGACGTACACTGTCCCTATCAGGTTCCTTGAGGTGCCTTGGCTAACACTTAAAACTTAATTCTCTTTCTGAAATAACAAATGAATGGTTGTTCTTGCCTTTTCTCCAAAACACTGCACCTAGTTTCCTTTTATAAGTGCACAGATAATTCCTATTCCACTTGATGAGGACATGAAGTTTTCAAAAGTTACTAGATTTGTAAAAGTGATTAAGTAGTGAGTATTTAAAATGCCTATTATATGCCAAGCACTTGCTAAGCACTTTTTCATCTTATCCTTAAAATAGTCCTGTGGGGTAGTGCTATTATTACAGTTCAGGAAACTGAGGCAGGCAGAGATTAAGTATTTTGTTCAAGGTAACAGCTAAGAAATGTCTGAAGCTGAATTTGGATTAAGTTCATCTAGCCTAATCCAATCCATATGTAAAACATATGCCCATTATGCTGGAGGAATAGTCATTTAGAACTGGAAGAAATCATTTAAGAAAGGGAAACCTACTAGCTCTCAGGGCGACCCTATTCTTCTCTTGGACAGCATTTATGGTTAGCGATTTTTCCCTGATGTCAAGCCTAAATTTGCCTCTTTGAAAATTCTCTTCATTTCTTCTGCTTTTAAACATTTGGGGACAAACTAAATAAGTTAATTTTTGGATGATATGGAAAGAGATAAGATAGATGAAGGAAAGTATTTAAGTGGAGAAACAGAGGACAGAGGAAGTGGAGATGAAGAACAATTATATGGTAGAACAATAAACTTCATAGCATCCTTCCAAACTGACTGTAAAAATGTTGCTGGAAACTGGAAATTGGGGTCAAGAAAACAAGAGCAAACTCCAGGAATGACATGACTAGGGCCTGAACACCCTGTTTGTGAGGAGAGGCAGACATGGTGATAATGGAGAAGCATTTGCTCTAAGCTTTCAAAGGTCTTGACAAATATGAAGGAAACTAGAGCAATGGTAATGGGGCATAAGTATATACTTATGAAATAATAGTCTTAGGCAGAGCAGTAAGCTGTGAAAATACAAGTTAGAGCTGAAAGTTTAATGATTCATATGATTTCTGGTGTAACAAGCTCTCTGGAACTTGCAAAACTTGTTGAGGCAAAAATTCTTGCTCAGTTCACTGAAAATACAGAAACAGACATCCTTCAGTCAACAGGTTCTACAATAGTTTCTATTAGTGTGATCAAACAAGATGAGGCAGAGGTGTAGTTACCACCATCGTAGCAGCCCATGTGGGACAATCAGTGAAAAGGATGAAGAGCCCCTGTCCATTCTCCTCCCATGGTACATGTCAAGGGTATTTTTGAGGATGGTACTGAGAGGTAACATCTGCAAAATTTTATTCATGATCTGAGGTTTAAGTTTACTGCATAGAAAACTTGGGGGGGGGAGAGAGAGAGAGAGAGAGAGAGAGAGAGAGAGAAGAGAGAGAGATTTTTTAAAACTATGTTGCATTTTTACAGCTATACATATATAAGAATGCTAAGAATGCATCAGATCTGGGGACTTGTTCCATAGTCTACAATAAATTAAACCTAAACTCAAGGTGCAAAGGTCCTATTCTAGCCTCCCTCCTATTCCTCCAATACATCAATACTTTAAAGCAAAATCACGGTCAACATGGATGAGGGGAAAAGAAATGGATGAAGACCTGAAATAAAGCAGATGCCTGCTTATGCAGAAATCAACTGTTTGGAGAGATAGCTATCTCTGCATAGGCTGATTAGCCTAGAGACAAAAAGTAGAAACATATTATGGAACATATGAAAAATGCTACAGTCAAAAGGATTTATTAAAGGTAAATGTGATCCCTCTGTGCCTATTATAAGCACCATAAATAAAACAATGAAGCCTATTTGAAAAAGCTTATAACACATTCTGAGTGTGATGAATTGGAATCATAGAATTGTAGAGCAGAAGAGGGCTTTGGAAATTCAAATATTTCATTTTATATAGATGAAGACTGAGTCCCAGCATCCTATGGCATTCCCTGCCAGTCACAGAACTAGTACCAATGTGGGAGGAAATTTGTTTATCCCATGTGTTTCAAATGGCAGCCAACAATTCTAATTCTTTTGAACTGCTCTAAGATTTGTTCTGGGGCAGATATCTTACTTATTACCTTTACAAGAATCCTGTGAGTTATTATTCTCAATATAGGTTGCAGTATGTGATGAAAAATTTTCAAATTCATGAGAAACGTACGCATGAGAAATCTTAGGATACACAACCAGATAAAGGGGAAAATCCCTAAAAATTTAGACTGGTTTATTTAAAAATTAATTTGCTGATTTAAAAAATTAATTTGCTGTAAATACAATATAGTAATTTCATTTGGTTACTCTGGCAATGATAAAACATATTCTGTGACCAACACACTTGGCTTGACTAAGAGCTTCCAAAACAAAGATTTATTCATTCAACAAATGTTTATTGATAAACCCAAATATTGCCAAATAGTGAATTTAGCTGTGCTTAAAACACTGAGATCTTGTGTGATAATTAAATGAATCGAAAAATACTCAGATATCAGCTCACGTATATTATTTTTTGGTGCAATACAATGTTGATTTGGAGTCAGAAAGAGTTTCAAGTCCTACCTCTGACAAAAATTGGCTGTCTGCACATATGTGAGTCATTTAACCTCTGTTTCGGTTCTGATGTTGTTGTTCAGTCATGTCTGACTTTTCATGACCCCCATTTGGTGTTTTCCTGGCAAAGATACTGGAGTGATTTGTCATCTCCTTCTCCAGCTCATTTTACAGATGAAGAAACTAAGGCCAATAGGTTTAAGTGACTTAAGTCAGTATCATACATGTAGGAAAGTCTTTGAGGACAGATTTGTAGTTAGATTTTCCTAACTTCAGGATCAGCACTCTATCCACTGAGCCACTTAGCTGCTTCCTTTTAAGTTTAATTATCTGTAAAATGAAGCAGTTGTATTTGATTGCTTCATCTTCTGGCTCTAAATCAATGCTACAATATGAAAGTGCTTTTTTAAAAAAAGGTAACATGACAAAGAAATGTTAATATGTTTCAAGGGGGGAAATGTTCTAATGGAACATTTCCATACTATAGAATGAAACATTCTTTAAAGGGCCACTAGGTGTCTATGTGGATAAAGCACATGGCTTGGAGTCAGGAAGAACTGAGTTTGAATTTGGCTTCAGATACTTATTAGTTGTATGACCCTGGGCAAGTACTTAACTCAGCTGACCTCAGTTTCTTCATTTATAAAAATGAGCTGGAGAAGGAAATGGCAAACTACCTTAGTATCTTTGCCAAGAAAACCTCAAATGGGGTGATGACTGAAACAACTAAACAACAATAAAGTAGAATCTCCCCATTTGCACCAAGTCATGTGCAAAAATAAATGAATAAACAACCCCCCCAACTTTTAGATAGTAACTTCACTATCATCTAGGGTAGGTGGCACAGTGAATAGAGTATCGAACCTCTTTGTCAGAAAGACTGGAGCTTAAATCAAACCTTAGACACTTCATCTTCTTACTCATTGGTAAACTGGGAAAAATAAAAGCACCTACCTCTAAAGGTTGTTGTAAGAATAAAATCACATTTATAGAGTGCTTTGAAAATCTAGAAGTGCTATATTGCTAATATTTCATCATCATCAACATTTGCCAAGTAAAAACCCATTCCCACCTTAATAAAATTCAACCAAAAAACCAACATTCACTCACAAGAGACTTTTACTCTTATGAATACAAATGGTATTTTATCTGTAAGGTATGACTTTGTTCAAACATGTAGGATGAGATAAAACACATAGGCACAAATTTCTTTGGACATTTACCAAGTTTCTCAATACTCCAAAATAAAGTCTTATCTTCAGGTTTCAAATATTCATCCTAAAATGACTTTTACCAGATGCAATTCACCTTTGTTCCTTCCTTCCTTCCTTCCTTCCTTCCTTCCTTCCTTCCTTCCTTCCTCCCTCCTGCACAATTCATGCCACTGCTGTATTATTTAAATTGTCAAATAAGTTGTCATTTACAAAACTAAAACAAAAATCATGATTACTACTGAGATTAAAATCTGATGAAGAGAATTTAAATGATCAATTGACTGCTTCTTAAATAATTCATTAATATTAAAGATAAAAAAATTGAGAATTTAATTGAGTTGTGAATCTTATGACTACCCTTTGCCCCTGATTAGAGGGGTGAAGAGTGGAGTGAAGAATTCCTTCCCAAACTTCCATTTAAGATTTGTGCCCAGGCCAATCATCTCTTCATTTTGGACAAGGTTACTCCTTTGACTTTTCATTCTGTCCTCTCATCAGGTACATTCCTCTCCCTTCCCCCTTTTCAGCTTCATCTTCTATATTGTCTTTCTCCAGGAGATTGTAAGCTTCTTAAGGTCAAAGTCTTTCTTTTTCATATCCTTGGCACTTAGCTGGTGCCTAGCACATAGCAGGGTAGCTTAATAAATGTTTGTTAAAAATATTTATTTTATACTTTAAACTTTAATTCAAACTGAGTCAAAATACTAATTTCTTTCAATAGTATTAGAAAGTAAGATTACTTGAGGGTAAGTCATCTAAATTTTGCATTTCCCAAAAGTTTAGCATATTTCTCTTGAAAATAATAAATAAGTAATATTTGTTTAATTTTATTAATTGAAACAAAATCTTTGGTGGGGCAAGGAATTGTGCAATAAACAGCACACAGTGAATGGCTTTAAAAGAAAATGAAATGCATATCTTTTCTAAAATTACTAAATCTAAAAAAACCAGAAAAGGAAAAAAGTCAAGTCTAAATTCAATTGAAATATTTCATTTGGCCTGAATTATCAGTAAAAACTAACGGCTCAAATTAAAATCTTCTACCTGCTATTGTACATTTGGACAAGGACTGGAATATAATACTTGATAGAAACAAAAATAGTGCTTCTACTTGCAGAAAAGGCATCTGAAATAATTTCTCGTCTCCTACTGACACCAACTCCATATTTCACAATAATGAAGACAAATGCATGCATTTTATTTTATGAAATAAACATCATTCTTTTTTTGACATTTCACTAAATAAATACTGCACTTTTTTACTACTAGATGTAATAAACAATATATTTATTTATCTATTTTTAAAAAACTCTCCTTGGAATAAAGAAACAATGGACATAATATTGAGAGGAAATTAGAGGGGATATTTCTCAAATGCCTATATTACAGAAAATAAATTTAAAACTGACAATAGATTATATAAAATTATCATCTTAATCACACAAATAAGTCATTTGGAAGACTACATGTGGTTATTAATCATTCTATTTCCAATTATTATATAATGAAAATGAAAATATCATTTACATGTTTGATTTACATTCAATCTAGAATCCCTTAATTCATATGGCAGACCTTCCAAGTAGGTAGTAGTAGACATCTATTTTACAAAGTGGAGAGTTTTGCTCAAATTCATAATGAAAATCAGTGGCAAAGTCTGAAGTCTGGCATTTTAGTATACAGTTTTGAGTCATAAATCTTGCATTCTGAATGTTCTGGATCAGGGACTTCTTACTGGTTGCTCTATAAAAGTAGAGTGTTCTATTTTATCCCTAAGATTCTTTCAAATCCTAAATCCTATATTTTTATATTTTATCCAGGGACTTTCTATTCTCATTTGTTGATCCTGACCAACACTACTAAAACTTAAATAATTGGAAATAGAAAAAGTGACTCACTTCATTTCAGAAAACATGTATATCTTCCCTTATTAGTCCCCATAACTGAATCCTAATCTTGCTGTGGGGAAAGGAATACTGACTCTGGAATCAGGTTTCATATTTTACCATTAACTTTTAACTTCCATAGATTTCAAGTTTCCTTCCTCATCTATAAAAGGGAAGTTGTTGGACTCCATTGTCTCTAAAGTTTCTTCTAGGTCTCCATCTAGGACAATAGCCCCAACTACAGTTTACAGGAGGTAGACTTACTCTTCTCTCCACATCATTGTATTCATCTGAGAATACACCTCAGGAGTAAGAAACATATCTCTTTTCAAAGAATCAGTCAGTTCCCATCTGAATCAATTTCACAACCATAAATGGACAGACTGATGATATTCCTAACAAGTTGTGACAGCCACATGGGAAAGTTATGATGACTGAATTCTTCATGTAGGAGGAATTTGCCTAAAAGGAAAAAATAAGAACCTTATCCAACAATTAGCTCCCTGCCCCTCTTTTCACTGACATAAATGTTAGCAAATTCAGGAACTTTTTGTACATTAAAAAAATAAAGGGGGCAAATCCAGCTAATCAGAAATATTGACACATTTTATTTCCTTGGAGCAACACACATATGGCATGCTGTCTATGATTCTTAACTTAGTCACAATTTTAATTTAAAGTCAAATGGTTTTGACTTAGCTCTAAATACTAAATAACTATGCTATGCCATCATTCTGCTCTTTTTGATCATTTAATTACACTGTAACCGTTGGCATATTTTTTCTCAAAGATCAAGTTAAGAAAATAATTCCCATCTAGTGGATTAAGGGTCAATTTAGGATTCAGGAAAACTTGGGTTCAAGAGATAGACCCTCATGCCCTAAGTGAGCTTCTAAGTTGTAGAGAAGGGATTCACTTGCATAATTAAAGGGAAGTTTTCTCACTTGAGAATCCCCTATTCCAAAGGAACCATAGTTCCACTCCCCATGTCCAATTTAATTATCATTCAACTGAAGAAATCTAATCCTGTTATCTAAAAAATTTTTACGCTAAAGAAAAATTTTACTTGTTAACAAAAAGGCCCTTTCTCAAAATTATCAGGAAACTATTATTAAGAGATAGAATCAACAGACCTCAATTCAGACTTCTCTTCAAAATTTCCTAGAGCACTATGGGTATTCTCTTTTGCCATCATTATATTCTAACCCCATATTATACTCATCTGTATGCATTAAGTTTTTTCTTTTGTAGTTTGTAAACTGCTTGAGAGCAAAGATTGTGTCATTCTTCATCTTTGTATCCCTAGAGTCTTGTTCAGAGTAACTGCTTTTAAAAAGTTTTAGTTGAACTAAATTTTAGTCCCAGTCACATCAACTAATTCATGCTCCATTTTAGTCACATTGGCTATTTCTCTGTTCCTCATACAGAAGGACCTTGTTTTATATGACCAAAATGTTCCAAGATTCTTTGAGCAAATTAAAAATTGTGCATGATAGCGAACCCCATTACTTAGTAAGTATTTTTATATGAATGTACCTAGGTACTTTATGATTTTTCCCAGGCTTATCAGAGCTACCAAAATCACTACTCTTGTACTCTGGGGCCATTATTAATTACTAAATAACGTTAAGGAAACAAAGAGAAGCACTGCTCCAATGGTCAAGACTTGTTTTGCAGGAGCTAATAGTTGGTGCAAAATAGTATAATGACTCACAGTAAAGGTTCTCAGAGTGAGAGAATGAGAATGAGCGTGATTAGGCAACTTGCTTCCAGACTTTACTCTGCTTCAGAAAATGGTACAGATTTAGTGCATAATTAACAAATTTCATTTTACATATCTTTCTACTTTTTTTTTCAATTGTCAGTTGTGGATACCTGAATTTTTATGTGCTGAATTCATGGAAAACAAGGCCCTACTGTACTGGTAATCCCTAATAATACCTGGAATGTACTCCCATCTTCCCTCCACTTCTCAGAATTCCTATTTCCTTCAAGACTACCACCTCCTCTTCCTCCTCCATCTCCTTCTCCCTCTTCTCCTCCTTCTTCTTTTTTCAAAATCCCCTACCTTTCACCTTAAGTGAATTGGTTATAAGGCGGAACAGCGGTAAGGGCTAGGCAATGGGGCTTAAGTGACTTGCCCAGGGTCACAAAGTTAGGAAGGCTCTGAGACCATATTTGAATCCAGAACCTCCTGTCTCTAGTCCTGGTGCTCTATCCACCGAGCCACCTTGCTGCCCCTACATCACCTTCTTGAAGTCTTTCTTCAATTTCCAGTGCTAGTGCCTTTTCCCTCTAACAATCTCACATTACTTTGTATTGCTTCTGAATATACTCATACATGCCCATGTTGTCTCTTCTGATTGAATGGGAATTTCTTTTTTATTTTATGTTTGTATCCTTAGAACCTAACACAAAACGATTGCACAGAGCAAGTGCTTAATTTTTGTTGATTGTGTGATTTTGGAAAAGTTAATCAACCTCTGTGGGATGAGGGAGAAAATAAGTTCAATTTTGAGCATGCTGAGTTTAAAAAACCACAGGATTATCTCATTTGAAATATTCAATAGTTGGTGATTTGATAATAAATTTCAAAGGAGAGAATGAGGTTGGAGATATAATATATAGATATTAATATGTTATATATATATATGTCTGTATGTACAAATTAAGTGTGAGTCATCAGCAAAGAAATGATAGTTAAATCCATGAGAACTGGTGCAATTTATCAAGAGACAGAATAATAGTGGGGAGAAGTATACCAAGTCTAGAACCTATAATGATGGACCACCTACTATCAGATGGGCAACTAGTTGGCTATCCTTGGTGAGTCACTTAACAGTTTGCCTCAGTTTCCTCATCTGTAAAATGAGCTGGAGAAGGAAATAGTAAACAACTCTAGTATCCTTGCCAAGAAAATCCCCAGAAGAATAGGGAATGATTGAAGAGGACTGAACAAGAACAAAAAACAATGAGGGCGTAGATCAGGGACAACAAAGGAGATGGAGAAGATTCTTTTTTTTAACGTGTTAGGAGGCATTGGGTTAGAAGTCCACATTGATATTGTATATTATTTTTCACAAAGATACTAAGTTTAAGGTAATTCACTTGACTGTACATTTCTATTGTATCCATTGCTAGTGCTGAGGGCTTCTTACTCTCTGGATACTTGGTAAATTATTTCAACTTGGATAGTAGCACATTACACTATCCAACACAATATCATAAGATAACCTGTCAAATTCATGGCACCCCTTGGATAGACAGTGTGGTACTGTACAAGAAGGCTTTGTCTTATAACACATGAGTTCTAATCCTGTCTCTGAAGCTTCCTAGCTATATAGTAGAGAGGATAAGACCTGGGTTCAAATCCCAGTTTCATCATTTATTACCTGTCCATCAGCCAATAAGCATTTATTAAGTGATTATGATGATATGCCTGGCACTGTACTAAGCATTGGGGGGCAAAAATACAAGTAGAAAGGGCAGCCTTTGCTCTTCTATTCTAATGAGGGAAAAACACACACACACAAATGGCTGAAAAGATGAGGAGAGAAAGTATCCATGTAAGCACATAGCTTAGAGAATCGAGGATGACTTATCTGGGCTTCTTTTCCAAAATGGAGGTTCTGAGAGGAACACATCAATGGGTAAGGGAGCCAAGAAGAGGCAGAAGACCAGGCTAGATATTTGGGGTTAAGTAACTCGTCCAGGATTATACACCTAGGAAGTGCCTGAGGCCAAAGTTGAACCCAGGACCTCCTCTCTCTAGTCCTGGTGCTCTATCCATTAAGCCACCTTGTTGCCCTTGCTACAAATGTTATTAATCCCATTTTACAAACAGGGAAACTGAGGCCCAGAGCAGCTAAGTGATTTGCTTATGGCTATACTTCTAGCAAGTTGAACCCATGCTTCTTAGTTCAGCACTGTCTGCATCGTCTCTCAAAAACAAAAGCATACAAATTCTTTGAGCATTTTTGAGGACTCTATTTTGCAAAAGAACTGAGTTCTAAGCAGTGCAATCTAATAAACTTTGCAAAACACTTATTCTGTGTAGGGCACAATGCGTGTCCTTGGGAATTAAAAGATGAAGACATAGTTTTTTGTCCTCAAAAAGCTTTAAGCCAGTAGAAGATATAAAGCACGAACACAAATGACTTTAATGTAAATTTATAGTATCTTAAATTAAAAAAAAAAAGGCAACTCAGACAAAGTGCAATGAAGGATTTGAGAGGAAAATAATTTCTAGCAAGATCAGTCTGATGAGGCATACTTACAAGACACCCAAGCCCTGGTGAACGAGCCAAGATGTGGGATACTCTGTGCTCTGAATTAATTTTAATTAGATTTGATCCTGGGGGTCACTACAAGGCACTCTAAATATTCTGCTAATTAGCAATCGTTTGAGATGTGCAGGCTGCCTACAGAAGTGTGCATATTTTCCTTGATAAGTAATGACAAATTCTAGTTAAGTATGCATTTTCAAGTCTTATAGTAATGTCACTTTATTTGCTCTTTCCTAATTCCAATAACACGAATTAATTTTCAACTGGAAGATAAAAATCATAAATTTTTACTTTCTGTTTTAAATAAAGGGAATCCATGCCAACCAATCACCAGGAGGAACTGAGGGAAAGAGTCTTCTGTGATACGGTGGCATATTTTTAGATTCAACACTCTATAACTGGAATTAACTAGTGAGACTAAGAGGAAACTGACACTCTGAGTCCATCTTTAAGTTTTGAAGAGCATAGAAAAGTTGCAGTTAACTGGCACTTCGGTAATTGGAACCCTCAAATGAACAGTATTTTTCCTCAGGGTAGAAGTCATAGGCAGAATTCAAGAGTAGAAGGATTAGAAAATAAGTTCAGAAAAATCAGAAAATAGGCTGCTGCACAGGGCTTTGGCTAACTTTTCTAGCTGGTGGACTATTTGTATTTAGTTAAATGATGTCTTTTAAAAAAATGTTGTTCTTAATACCCAGGGATCAAGAGGAATGGGTTTTAGAGTTGGCTCTGTTCTTACTTTTTGTTTGCAACAGTAATGACATTGTAGAAAGCTTTTTCTTTTTTGGATTTCTGAGAATTTTTAACTGCTTGGCACACATGTATGCTTTACTGTATTGTTTTGCCCCCACCCCTTTATTTCTTTTTCTGGGATAGACCAAATTTCAATAAAAGAACAGATGATACAATATTATGGAACATTTGGTAAAAGGATACTTTCCCACCTCTTCCCCTTCTATTCTCATAGGAATATGATGGTTCTAAGCCCCAAGTGAATTTACTAGATTTTAATGCTGGGAATTGTTCCCTCTAGAAATTTAGAGATTAGAAAATGTAACTTTTGTAAATATTGTGTTTGTTTTTATTATAACAACCTGATAAGCTGCTCAATGAACAGGCTTTGGAAGTGTGACATTCCACACCATTTATTTACATTAGTATGATTCTGGAAAAGTTTTACATTCTAGAGTTGGGTTTCCAGTGAAATGAACAGTGGCCCCTCTCTGTGCAGAGAGAAGTCAGAGACTTTTTTCTCTTTGAGCCTTCTTCACAGGTTGCCTTCATGTATAAAATAAGGGGGGGGTTGGATTAAATGATGAGGTCCCTTATGGCTCTATATTTGTGATCCAATGACTTTTAGAATTTTAGAGTTGGAACTTTTAGAGTTAAGTACACAAACTCCATTCACTCTGCAGATAAACTGAAGCCTGGAAAGAAGACTAGTTGTAAATTCATATAGGGTTGGAGGAGAGAGGGAGTGGACTGCTCTTGGTGATTACCTGGTTCAATCCCCTTATTTTTACAAATGAAGAAACTGAGGTTCAAATAGAGGAAGTAAAGTAACTTGCCCAAGGTCAATATGACAGAAACTTTTTACTTGACCCTAACTGGCCAACTCTCCATTTTTCTCAAGTACTGTTATAGGGATCTAAAATTAGATGTGTCATTAGAAAAATAAGAACTAGGCTGGCTATACTGTTTCCAAATCTCTCCCTCCAATTTAGTTTTTTCCCTGATGCTAAATGATTAAAATTGCATTACCCTCCCCGCCACAATGATTTTTACAATGTTTACTAAAAACTGATTCATTTTGATGATGGCTACCAAATTCTGCCTTAGCAGATACAAATGCTTAAAAAAAATGAAGCAAGAGACAGAGCACAGTACTTGGATATAGTCCTCCATAAATACATATTGACCAAACAGAGTGAAGCAAATGATAGTTAGAATTTTTCTTTTAAAAGCATTTTTCAGGGTATATCCCAAGGCAAATTCATCTACTGCTTAATAATAACTAATATTCATCATGATGGTGCTATAAGTCATGGAATGATCAAGATGACATTCCAATGAGACTAAAAATGCATACTTAACTGGAAATTCAGCATTATTTTTCAAAGAAAAATTCCATTATATGTTCAATATACTTGGCTTAAAGGTAGGAAAATAAAAAAAAATTGGACTGAGGCATTTCAGAAAGATGACAGACGAGTGTGTGCTTACTGTGTGGCCGTGCTAAAATCGCTAATCCTCAATGAACCAGAAAAGCTCTCCCAAGTATTCTGTTTAATTGAATTTTATTGTGCTCAACCCACATAAGAAAGTTAAAGAACAATTATGCTGGTTGCTAAATAACAGGCATATTTACATGACAATAATTTTCCTCTATGCTCTGAAGAGCTCCAACAGTCAGGCAATTTGTCCACACAGTGAGTACGCCGACTACTATGGCTTATTAAGCTCTGAAATGTTGTATAACCCACAGCTGTTAATTTCCTCAGCTACCCCTGGTGGTCTCAGGTATCTACAAATAGCTTTAATTTTAAATTCCAAGTCACAGAAATTGAGTTGGAAATTTGGAATTTGGTGAATTGTCTTGAATTTCCTTTTCTCAAAGAACTAATGGGATAATCGATTTAGAGCAAGAAGCAATGTTATTGATCACCTATTCCAATGACCTCTTCTCCTCCGACAATTTTACCTGTGTCATAGTAACACAGTTAGGCGGCAGAGCCAAGATTTGATCCCGAGATCTCTTACTTCAGATTTAACCATCTTTCCCCATCTACACATATTTTGTGCCAGGAAAAAAAAAATTAGCCCATGAAGTTGAATCACAAAATTCTATAAACCAAATGATCTGTTCAAGTGAGGAATACAAAAAATGATTATGACAGGCTTGGGAACTCAGCAAATCTCTCTTAAAAAGTCAATTTAATGTACAGTATTCATTATGCTCAGGCTTTTTCTATTCTTCACATAATCCTTCCCAGGGAAAAGTGTAATGTAGAAGATGGGAGGATGGAATTCCTGCAAAATACAGGGTCAAGCCTCACCCAAAGTTCTCCAGGGGGGTCCATTTTCATGCTACTTATAATTCCTTACTATGGTCTTCATAGAATGCAATTCCTTGAGAGTCTAAAGAATGTGGATTGTTTCATTTCTGGTCTAACTCCAAAAAATATACAGTGTGGACAGTGCTGGATCTGAGTTCAAATCCAGCCTCACTAAATGAATGACTAGGCAAATCACTGTAGACTCAGTTTCCTCAAATGAAAATGGGAACAGTAGTAATAGCATCTTAACCCCCCCCCCCAAACCCCCATTACTGTGAGGATCAAAAGAGACAATTTGTAAATCACTTAGTACAGTGTTTGGCACACAATTGGTGCTAAATAAATGCTTATTTTCTTTCTTCCTTTTTTCCTCCTTTCCTCCCTCTCTCCCTGTTTCTCAAATGCATGGTATTCTTCAAGCATAGGACAAGTGGAATAGGCCAGGGGGATTTTTTTTTATCACCTTTTGAAAAAATTAGCAAAAGCCCAATTGACAGGTCCCTGGATCTATGTATCCATATGTGTGTGTTCTTTCTCTCTTCCTTACTTTTTCCCCTTTTTCTTCCAAAATATAACTGAATGCCTAACGTATAAGAAGTGCATATTAATTCTTGTTGGTTGGAACCTCATCCTCTGAGATCACATCTTAGGGTGGTGTGGCTACCTCCTTCTCAGTGTGCATCATATATAGGAGGGTAGCTCCAGAGTGAATGTCCCAATAACTTCCTGGTAACAAATGAGTTGTGGGGACTCCTTATGAAATGAAATACTCTGGGGATTCCCCCCCCCCCCCAATGTCTCCTCCTATGGCTTCATTCCACAAGAAGTTCCAGATTCCTTCACTTGCTCTTGTGGTCTCAATTAAAGGTTGATATATTGACAGAGGGCCTCTCAAATTGGAAGGCAAATCCACTCATTTTCCCTATACCAGAACTTTATTTATCTACAAAGGCAAACTTCCTTAAAGAAGTGGAAGATCTAGTACTATTACTTTTTTCCAGGTATTCCCCCAAATTCCCAAATTTTTCCTTTCAAAACTTTGACTTTTTTATGGTCTGGAAAAATGTGAAAACAAAGTTTCAGGATGTATCTTAATTTGTCTTATTAATAATTAATGACAGTCATATGAAAATATGTTCACAATAACCAAAATAAATATATTAATTTAAAATTTTATTTTACATTTTAGCAATAATTCTTAGCTCTCCTCTGACTCCAACTACATGTAGAGTTTCCAACAAGTTATATGCTCCACCTTTCTGTTCTTTGCTATACTAGAAATTAAAGACTAAATGGATTTCAAGCAAGAAGGGGCACAATGAACTATATATAACGTCTCTGTTTAACGAAACAGAAAAATTACTTAGGTTGTTCTCTACATGTTTTCTGTCCCCAGCAGGAAAATCGCTGGTGCTATCACAATATTTACATTGTTCATTCTTGCAAAATCAGAACCCTTATGTAATCTTTCTTGAATTGTTTGAGGAGTTATTATGGCCATAGGGGATACTGTGGCCAAACATAAAGGAAATGAGGAAATAAGAAAGAAAAAATAAGGAAAGCAAAGGTACTATCACAGAATATGTCACAACACTAATATAACATTCAAAGCTTGTATAACACCGGACTCCTCTCTAGTTACTTTAAACATGGCAGGTGACTTAGAAGCAATATTTTCAGAACTGAAAGGGAAGTCATTGGCTATTTAGACCAGCCCATACCTAAACAACAACTGTCTCTCTCTCTCTATTCTGCCCCTACAATGTACCTGACAAGAGACACACATTTTGCTTGAAGACTTCCAAACAGGAAGAATCTATGATCTTCCAAGATGTAGTTGCTGTTGCTCACTTGCTGTGTGTTTCAGTCATGTCCAACTCTTTATGACCCCATTTGGAGTTCTCTTGGCAAAGATACTGGAGTGATTTGCCATTTCCTTCTCCAGCTCATTTTATAGATGAAGAAACCAAGGCAGAGTTAAGAGATTTGCTCAGAGTCCCATAATTAGTAAATATCTCAGGGAAATGAGTCTTCTAGACTCCAGGCTTGGTCCTCAATTCACTTAGCTGTCCAAGGTATCTCATTTTATTTTAGGATAATTCTCCATACAAAGGACATAATCCATTTAAATTTGTAACAATTAGAGTGACAAATGAGGATGGTTCGGCTGCTGGTAAATTTTTTCAGGAAACCAATGTGATGGAAATAATTGCTACCATAACTATAACTAATAGAACAATTAATACTAATGAAATTTAATAGTCAACACAAAAATTAAAAAACAAAACTCAGATTGTTTTTCTCTGGCTACCTGCAAATTTACTTGTTTTAAATTTAGACAAATAATTCTAAACTAGGTAGCACAGTGTATATATAGAGTGTTGACCTGGAATAATAGCAGTACTTACTTCATAAGGTTATGAGGATTAAATGAGATTTTTATTTATAGCTAGTTTAAATGCAAGTTATTAAGATGATAAGGATGTTTATTAATAAAGAAAATGTTCAAATACTTTATGAATTGATCAATAATTAAAAATATTCTAAGAGAAAAAGAGAATGGATTGGAAAGAACAGAATAAATATGGCTAACTGAAATGAAACCCAAGATAATAGAAGAGAGAGCACACTGGAAACAGTATTGTCCTGTGCTCATACCACCTATATGTGGTAGCAAACGGAAGGTATATATGGGGAGAATGCAAGAGCAGAGACAAGCTGAGGGCCCTTGCTGAAATAACTAGGTAGCCTGAGAAGGGAATTACTCTCCCTTTGTTTTTTTTAATGTAATCAATCAGGGACCTTTGATGTAATCAGCCAGGAACTTGAAGATCCTTTACCATTGATGTGCAAGTACAGATACACCCTCAGAGACAGGAAATTGATCCCACAGGCACCAGGTGGTGTCAGGCAAATTAAGGAACTATGATTGGTTCCTGAGATGTGATGTGGGAGAGCTAGTGGGTGGAGAAAACGGCTTATAAAGGCGTTTTCAGAGGTCTGAACACACATTCTTGCATTGGTGACACTCTTGCTGGAGACACTACTGGGCTAGTGACTCTTGAGAATAGACTTGAAGAAGCCTTTGTTGGTAATGAGCCACATTCCATTAGAATGGCAATTAGGGTATTGAGCTAGACTGCTCTCTACCTCTTTCCTACATTTCCTTCTCTTTACTATCACTACTTTGATGTAATAAAGCTATGTACTAACAGCCTCATAATTTAATTTTAATTATTACAATTTGGCAACCTTTTAGTTATTATAATTTGGCAACCTTTTAACTATTACAAGGGTGAGGATTATCTAAATATGTAAGGATGTACCTATATTTTTCCATGGGAGAGAGGCAAGATCATAGCTGGGTAGGTAGTCAAGGGCTCTTAAGAATTTTGTTCTTTCTCTCTAAATGTGTGTGATGTAGGTGTCTTCCTTAACCCACCAAACTTTTTCAGTAGTTTCTGAGGGAATATTAAAAAAATTAAGTCTCTTCTTTCTTAAATAGAGCATACTAAAATTAAACTTTTTGTCATGATTCATAGTCATCATTATAAACATAAAATATTAAATGATACTGTAGATACTGATAATGTAGAACAGTGATATCAAACTCAAACAGAAATAGATCCCTGCAGGCTACATATTGACCAGAACACTACGAATTAATATTGTTAATATGTTAATATATAATAATGTTGTATTATATTTTGATGCATGTTGTTAAACATTTCCTAATTACATTTTAATCTGGTTTTGGCAGCATTCAAAAGTTTGAAGGGCCTCAAGACATATCTCTGGTATAGAAGACAAGGCTGAAATGACTTAGATGGTTATTGTATATACTGAATACTCCTCCTTAATATTGCCTGTCACACTTTCAGTTGAAAAGTAAAATTTTATGCACTCTTACCACAACCTCCAATCTTTCCATATTCTCATAATGAACTTTAGTCCCTCAATCCCTTTTCTCCCATTCCACTTAAATGATTTCTGGATTCATTTGCTTCTATGCCATGCTGTGCCATTGAGATCTGCTTGCTTTAATTTTTCATTATCTACAACTTCATATTTCCTCACTCACTACCATAGTCCACTATCTTGGACCTAGTAACACTCAAGACTGTGTAACCTCTACATATCATAATTTTCCTATTTCTCCCCTAAACTCAGTTCTTCTAAATTTTTCCCTACTGCTTTGGAGCCATTACTGGTCACCCAGGTTCATATCCTGAAAGTCATCGGTCTCAGCCCCAATACCTAATAATTTGCCAAGGTCTATTTATTGCACTATGAAGTCACCTCTCACATCTACCTCCTCTCCAATTATACGTGCTATTAACTACTCTTGTTCAGACCTACCACTCTCGTTCAGACCTTCTTTGCCTTTCATAGGGTTATTGTAATACTTTCCTAATTAGTAATTCCTAATACTCTTCCTCCATTTTTTCAGTTCTATAAGAAATCTTTCACAGCAATTCAGAGTAAACTTGCTTGATATTCATATCTGACAAGGTCACTCTCTTAAGCTAAAAAAAACAAACAAACAACAAAACCCCCCAAAAACCTTTAGCAGCTCCTCATAAATTCCTTAGTCTGGAATTAAAAGTCTTCCCTCTTACAGTTCCAATCTACCTGTCTATTCTCATCCACACATTCTTAAGTCCAAACTGGACAACTAGCTGTTTTTTAGACTCAACATGTTAGCTCCTACATCTGTACATTCACAGAAGCTGCCCTCTTACCTCGAGAATGCACTCTCCTTCAATTCTGCCTTTCATCATCTGTATCCTCCTTTAAGAAAGACTTTGGTCAAATGGTACTTCTTTCTTTGATTTCCCCAGTTCTTAGGGTCTTTTTATCCTCAATTTTTTTTTAAAAATTCAGTTTTCTTTCCTCTCTCACCCCCAATAAAGACAAAACTATTATAAACTTTTTTGATCAAGCAAAATAAATACCCAAATTGTCAATGGACCCTTCTACTGCTACTCAAAAAAAGCCTCAATCTGCACTATTAAACCATCTCTCTCTACTTGGAGACTGGAAGCATGTTCTATTATTGGAATTATGGTTGGTCATTGTATCAATCAGAAATCTCAAGTCTGTCAATGTTGATTGTTTTTACAACATTGTGACAACTGTGTCAGTTGTTGGCTTGTTCACTTCATTCTGGATCAGTTCAGAGAAGTTTTCCCAGTTTTCTCTGACACCATCCTTTTCATCCCCAAATTTTCCTAGTTCACTTTGTTTCATCATCTTCTCTTATCTTTTTCACTTCCTACCTTATATCACATGTATAAGTGGTGTACATATAAGGTTGTAGGGGCAGTATTTCTTTTTTCAGTTTGAATACCCCTCAAATTTACCACAGGGTTCTGAACATAGGAAATGTTTCTTTAATTGAATAGAATTGACCTTGGGCTGATAGAAAAGAAAACCTAGAGAAATTCTTGAAATTGTGCTGAATTTACTTGGTGCAGATTTATGAAACATAACCTTTGTTAAATTTACAAAGCTTTTCAACAATCCTACTCTTTTCCTTTAGGCTTTCTATTTTAATTTCTAAAACAACCATTCTAAATCATTCCATTTTTCTTTCTGCAATGCTTCAACCTATCGACCTTCACATCAACCATTCTTAGAATAGATGATTTAATGTTAAGTAGTAGAAATGTAAAATCCTTTATTTTTTAGAGTTGAGGGTGACTCAAAAGATAATGGAAAGATACAGTTTGGGTTCAAGTAGGCTTCAGCTTATTTCAAATATAATCTATGTGTAAGAAATAACATAAGAGCTATCATCAAGAAATTTATAATAGAAAAAAGAAGTGGGCTGGTCATAAAGAGAGAAGAAGAGTTCAGGTGCTACAATGTTAACTCCAAATTGCAAAAACTCAGAGAAATGCTCCAGGACGTTGGTGAACCCTCTGTAGAAGGTCCACAGAAGAATATAGACAAGAGGAGCCCAGATGAGAAGACATGGCTAAGCTATATTCTAGTCCATGTTGATATTTCAATATTAAAATGCTGAAGAGTTTAAAGCAGTACATTTTACTTTTTTAGAACAGAGAAACTTAACGATTAAGTGTCATAGCATCCGGGTAGTATGCAAATCAGGAAAATTAAACTGGTTCTATTATGAACAAGAAATAGGCAGTTATTTGATGGCATTTTAATAGATCTAATATGATGTTGACAAGCTAAACAATGAATGCTTTCAAGAGGGAAGATTAATAGACTTTTATGCCTGGTTATCTATTCCTATCTTGCCAACATTGCGAGGACAGATTTCTTTCAGTATTACCAAGAATTTTGAAAATCAAACCTGAATTAGGTTTATAAATGCATGATGTACATTAATGAGGCATATGGCTGAGGTTACATGAAAAAATAAAGAAATATAACCTAACACTTTCTCTAGGAAACATTATTATTTGTATAATTACCTTCAGAATATAAATTATTAATTTTTTGGACAAACCACCTCATTAAGTTTTCTAAAACATAAGTGAAACTATACGCCTCGGATTTATTTTTAGCATCTCACTGGGGAGGAGAAAGAAATCTGAACAGCCTGCAGAAAGAGCATATCGCCCCGTACTGTATGTGTTAGCTACTCATGCAATTCTGGTTTCAAGATTACGGACAAATCTTGCTAGTATTCATTTTCCACACTCTGCCACTTCTTACTGTAACAACTGGGTAACAATATCCTGCCCTTTAAGTCTGAATAATAGGACCAATGAACCAAGTTAATACACCATCCAAATAGCACCATGATTTGAGGAAGGCTTTCCTTCATCATGCTCTGGGCTTCAATACTAGGCTATCGCTATTTATTTGGGGAAGAAGCCAAAATTCAGGCTGAGACTATTATCCTTGCTTTTTGGAGTGGCAGTAGTTAATTAAAAAAAGGCGAAAAGGAGACAAATCACCCTCTGCTGGGAGGGAGGAGGATGTGGTCAACTATGTGAACCACAATTTATATTTATACAACACTCTGCATCTAAGGAAAACATGTTTAACAAAGAATACATTTCAAAACAATACTGGGAAAACGGAAGTCATCATAACAGCCCTCAGCCTTTAAAGCCTTCAGTGACAACTCACTGCTTGGTTTACTGTGTCAATACATTGATTTTATACTGGTTATAACCAGGACCAAGGGCCAGTCTACAAACAGGAGACTAATGTACAAACATGAAAAACAGAATGTCAGAAAAAAGCAGCTATATAAAAAATGTCTAAAGTTGCCACTCATGGACTTGAGGTCATTTTCTCTAGAAACAGAAGAGATCGTACGATTTGAAATAAAGTTTTAAATTATGTCTTGGTGTAGTGGACTGAGTTCTGGGCTTGGAGGCTGGAATACCTGAGTTCAAATTCTGCTTCTTATCCTTAGTAGCTGTGTGATCTTGGGCAAGTCACTTAATCTCTGCCTCAGTTTCCTCTACTGTAAAATGGAGTTAATGATAGCACCTACCTGTGCAGAGTTTTGAGGATCAAGTGAGATACTTTCTCAAGTGAGAAAGCACTTCGCACAGTGCTTGGGCAATAGGAGGTGCTTAATAAATGCTTATTCCCCTCCTGTCCTCAAATAGTGACTGATACAAATCCTCTAAGAGTCAGTTTATGGTCATTATAGTGATGACCATACATTTGTGTGTTTTTTTTCCTGAGTAATACTAAAGTATATTATGTCACTAATCTCCAGTCATACAAATGATTAGATGTTGAGCATCAATGCTCTCCTTACTCTTTCCTACATTCCCTGTAAAGAAGATTCACTGATTTCAAGAGTCTTACATAGAGCTGTATTTACACTATGTCAACAACCAAACCTGGTACAGAATCTCAACAGCCATACTATCTGCCCATTAATTTGTTTCTTGGATCATATGTTCTGTTACTTACTTTTTATTTATTTATGCAACCAACGCCTGAGTTCATGACAGCTGATTCATTAGATTCCCTCCTCTTTGGAGAGCTAAATTCCTCCAATCCTGTTCTACTCCCAAAACAAAGAAAAACGCCATCTCCAGAATCATCTTAAAGACTTTGAAAAACTACAATCAGGGCAGCCTTAGAGAAGCTAGTGGAAAGAAATGCACACAACCTTCTGTCTTATTCCTAATAAGTAACAAAGAAAAAATGCCATGACCATAATTTTATATTAACATAAGGCTACTACTCTTCTAAGGAGCTGAAAATGTTTATAGACATTATTTGTAAGCCAGACAAGATTTCTCAAGACTGAGGAAGGAGTATATATCACCCTTATTTTATTGGTTGGACAACCAGGGAAGAGACTATGAATGTGGGGCCAATTGGAAGTTTACTTATCTTCTTTAAAGCAAAGTTAATAAAATCTCCAGATAACTTAGAGCTATGGGAAATTCTATGTTAAGTCTAAAACCACTTAAGCCTTCAAGAGAAATCCCACAGGGCAGGGATACAATGAGTTGCCCTCAGAGCCTGACTCCCAATCCCTTAAGGCTAGATTTAAAAAAAAAAAAAAACAACAAATGGCCTCTGGGCTTAAAGACTACAAAGAGTTGACAGCAAGCTCCCGTTCTCTCTCTCTCTCTCTCTCTCTTTCTTTCTCTCTCTCTCTCTCTCTCTCTCTCTCTCTCTCTCTCTCTCTCTCTCTCTCT
>NC_058133.1:80868768-80877378 GCF_016433145.1 Gracilinanus agilis | reverse complement strand
CTCTCTCTCTCTCTCTCTCTCCCTCCCTCCCTCCCTCCCTCCCTTCCCTTTCCTTCCTCCTCTTCTTCAAATCTTGCATTTACTTTATGTACATGCTCTATCTCCTTGAGGTCAAGTCAACAAGCATTTATTTATTTAAAAACACTTTTCCTTCTTGTCTTAAAATCAAAATGTACTGGTTCAAAGGTAGAAGAATGGTAAAGGCTAGGCAATGGGGGTGAATTGACTTGCCCAAGGTCATGTGCATAGGAAGTGTCTGATTCCAGATTTGAACCCTGGACCTCCAGTCTCTAAGCCTGGTCTTCAATCCACTGAGCTACTCAACAAGCATTTTTCAAGCACCTATTATGTGTCAGGCACTGTGATAAGTGCTTTCAATTTAAAGTAAGGTTCTGGGGGGCAAAGGGCTCTTTCTCCAGTGTCTGGCTCAATAATCTGTGTGTATTAGTAGATGTTTAGTAAATGTTTCCTGAAATAAAATGAAGGGCTTTCTGCCTTTCTCTTTAAGAACAGTTTTGTTGCAGTCTCATTATTAAGCAGATCCAGTTTATTTTACCCAAATCTCAACAGTGCTGTCTATTTTAGCTGCTAAGGGAGATTGGGAATTTCCAATAGTAACAATCTCTTCTTTTATATGGCTTCTAAATAAAAATAATCTAACTCCTCATATGAGGAACAGAGAATAAAGGCAAATAAACCTCCCAAGATTATCTGAGGTCACCATTTAATGGTACTAGGACAAATGAGAAGAGAAAAGGAAATCTGTTGGGGTATTAGCTTCACCATGAAATCATGTGAAAAGCAGAATCAAAAGGTTTCTATTCAGAGGGAAGAACACAGCTTAAGTTCAATTTTTTAAAGCAAATTAATCAAATGCTGCTCCTCTGAAGAAAAAAAAAATTCTTTATTGTAAAGAACAGCATCCTTCCAAGTATATAAGGACACAGATAACCAGAAATCCCTACTATGGCGACAGTGCATCTACAGAGAGACCTGAGGGAGAATCTCATCATCTCAGGGCTTGCTACCAATGATGTGGCTTTAGATATCTCAAAATGAAGATATCTGAGGTGAGGATGATGATCTTGCATGATCTCAGACCAACAGCTCCTAGGGGGCTTTCAGAGGCTGCAAAGGTATCTCTCTGCCCTTTGGTTGGCACAGTGACACTGAGACCTTCTCCTACAGCTGACTGCTGGCATATATAAATAACCCTGGCAGATCCTGCTGACTCCAGTGCCTTACCAAACAGCTAGACTTTATTATTTCAAATGGTGATTCCATGGTGACTCCAAAGAAGCCTTATAACAGGGGTTGGCAATGTATGGCTCTCGAGCCATATCAGGCTCTTTTGAGGGCCAGATATGGCTCTTTCTGCAGGAGCCATGAAGTCAATTTTTTTTTCAGGCACTGTTACAGGAGTGCACACTGTGAGCACTGTACGGCTCTCATGAAATTATATTTTAAAAAATGTGGCGTTTATGGCTCTCACGGCCAAAAAGGTTACAGACCCCTGCCTTATAAAGAACACAAATTCTGGAGGTGAAAAGGATCTTATAGAAGTCATTGAGTTTGACCCTTTCATCTTACTGATGAGGAAACTGAGGTCTAGAGAAGTTAAATGACTTTCCAAAGGTCACCCAACCCATATTTGTTAGAATTGGGGCTTGAACTTCTGGGTTTTCTGGATTCCAAGGTCATTTCTCTATTCACTATGCAATGGCGGCCTCTGTGACTCTCTGATCACAGCTTACTTTCAAGGCATCAAATTTATAATCCTGAAAACATCCATTTCTCATGAGTGAACCCAGCAAAGCACAGTAACTAATGGCAAGATAGCTACTTTGCTTAAGTCTAACACTTCAATATGAGAAACTGAAGTAAATGGATAAAGCATCAACAACATAGCTTTGGCAATATAGGCAACAGAAATATTTAGTTAGAAATGGAAATTCCATTCTTCTAGTATACCAAAAGATCCACCTGTAGCTAAGGGACTATAGTCAAATCACTCTACCTTTCAGGGCTACTGCTTTCTTGTCCATAAAATAAAGTGGTCAGACAAATGGCCTTCTAATTCTAAAACAGGAACTTTTAAATTTTTTTAAATTAAATTAAATTAAACTTAATTAAAATGTTTAATTTATTTTAACTTTTTTAATATCATGGATCCCTCCTCAGAATGTTTTTAAATAAATAAAATAAAAAATAAAAAAGTAAAACACAAGGAAAACAAATACGGATACACTGGTATTAAAATACTTTAATAAACTAGTTTATAGGGAATGACTAGATGGCTCAGTGGATAGTGAGTCAGATCTAGGGACTGGAGGCCCTGGGTTCAAATCTAGTTTCAGAAATGGTCTAGTTGTATGACCTTGGACAAGTCACTTAACCTTTATTGCCTAGTCCTTATTGCTCTTCTCCTTTGATTCTAAGACAGAAGGTAAGAGTTTTTTTTTTTTAAATCTAGTTTATAGATGCCAGGTTAAGAACCTTTGCCAAACCTATGATCTCATGATTAATCACCTCTAAGTTTCTAATTATAACATTTTAGGATCCTATGATAATAGTGACTTAGGAATATTTGAAACAAGTCTCTAAATCTGGAAATACTACTGATACCAGAAGCTTGCCTAATAATGAAACAAACTGATTCAAAAGAAATTTCATTTAGACAATGATATCAGCAGATGGCAAATGAAAATCATTGTAAACAAAAGTAAAATTAGTCTTAGAGTCAAGAATCAATCTAGGAAATATATACTAAAATAGAACAATTATTTAAGCCACCGACTGCCTAGAAAAATGATTTAATGATCATTAGAGAGTATAGTCCTGTGAATGTCAGCAATAACTAAGGAAAACAAGATAACACTGGATTATATTAACAGAAGGTATTTTAAAAGTATAGAAGGAATGCTATTAACATTATAAATGCTTACTCTGGAGAGGGCAAGGATGTTAATGGAATTGATTTCCTCCAGAAACCTAGAGTGAATTATTGGTAAATCTTTTATAGACAGTAATGTTAAACAATCTGCATACTTGAGGAACTCAGAATCCAGGTCTTGGTTCTCCAGTGCCCATCAATTTTTCCTTGAGGGGCATTAACTCAGCTATGTGGTAGAGACAGGCAAGCTGTTTCCCCTTTTTGACACTCAGCTTCCTTATCTGAGAAACAGGAATAATAATACTCACATACTTAGCTCATTGGGTTGTTGTGTAGTTGAAGTGAGATTTAAAAAAAAGTCAGATAAAAATAAATATAATATAAATTAAAAAATAAAAATAAATAAAAATTTAAAAATGGTAATAGGGGCAACTAGGTGACTTAGTGGACAGAGTGCCTAGAGTTGGGAGGTCTTGGGTTAAAATCTGACTTAGGCATTTACTAGTTGTGTGATCCTTGGCAAGTCGCAATCCTATTTGCCTAGCCCTTGCCCTTCTGTCTTAAGAGTTGTTACTAAAACAGAAAATAAAGGTTAAAAAAAAGAATAACTGGCAGCTATCATTATGACTATCATTACTGATAAATACCAGGTAAGAAAATATGTGGACCAATAAGGTAGAATATTTAATTAGAGAGAAAATGTTGAAAACATTCATTTGGATTTTTAAAATGTTTCTTCAAAGAACTTAAGGACTAAAAATTAAAAGTTTCAAAAACATCAAAAGAAGTGATGGAGTTTAGTTAGAGTAAGATTAAGGGCTTTTTCTTTTTTTTTTTTCTGGGGCATTTTTTGTTAGTGCATTATAAAATGATGGTGATGGTGGAAGATGCTGCTGTTGGGATGATGCCAACCAAGGAAGTAGAATCCAACTGTGGGGTGTTAGTGATTTTTATTTAACCTGATATAACTTGTTTTTTTAGGATCAAAGACTTAAGAGCTGAAAGGAAATTCAGAGATCATCTTGGACAATGTCCTCATTTTACAGATTAGGAAAATGAGTCTCAGAGAGGCTGTCTTTTGTCCAACATCAAGTCAAAAGAGCACTGAAACTACTTGTTTCAGTGAAACTACTTCACTGAAACTACAAAAGAGTGAAACTACTTGTGAGACCCTGTACTAAGGGCTGGAAATAAAAAGAAATGGAAAGATAATTCCTGCCCTTAATGAGTTCAAGAGTAGAAAATATCAAAACAACTTTGTACAGAAAGGGTCTATATAGGATAAAGCGGAGGAGATCTCAGAGAAGGGGTAGGGGTGATATGGTCAGTCCTGTTATTTCAGGAAGCTCATTTTGGCAGTTGAATGCAAGATGGATTGGAGGAGGGAAAGACTTGAAGCAGGGAGAGCAACCAAAGAGTTACTGTAATATTCTAGGGGTGAGGTGATCAGGGCTTCTGCATCAGAATAACAGCTGAGTCAGAGGAGAAGGGGCCATAGAGCTCTTCATATAGGGATGCTCTGTAAAATGATCTCTGCTCTGATGGAAGAGTTTGTCCTTTTATTTACTCATTTGCTCATAAGACAAAGTCATTTGCCATACAGCAGCTTCTCAATGATAGTCCCAAAACCCCAAACCAACTAGTACTTTGAATGCAAAAAACTTAGGAATAAAAAATCAACCTCACTCACAAAGTATAGGTCCTCTGATATGTCCCTGAATATAGTTACACTGATCAAGATTTTTTTCAATTATGTAATGATTAGTCATGAAAGGATCAGAAAAGATTATGTAAAAAAAAATAAGTAAATTTGGGTAGCCAACCATACAGCTGACAGAATGCTATTCTGTTCCCCCCCCAAAGTGATCAAACAAATAGAGTAATTAAAACTAATGCTTTGCTTGATCATACAGTACAAACTAGGAATAATGGGCAGAAGTAACAAGAAGGAATCACGGGCTTGATTTAAGAAAACACTTTGTCTTACATGAACTGATACAAAGGAAAGTAAGAAGAAACAGGAGAATATTGTACACAGGAACAACAATATTGTATGATGATCAACTCTGAATGACTAAGATATATTTTCAGTAATACAAAGATCCAAAACAATTCAACAAGACTTGATGGAAAATGCTATCTACTTCCAGACACAAAAGTGGATGGAGTCTAAATGGTAACTGAAGCATACTTTCTTAATTATTCCTTTTTAAAAAAGAATTTTTGCAACAGAGTTATTATGAAAATGTTTTACATGATCTCACATCTGGGACTCAAACTTAAAAAGAATATTACAATTTTTTACTTATATGTCATTGAGGAAAAAATAAAATGAAAATTAAATGTAAATAAAAAGGAAAAAAAAATCCCACTTCCTAAAAATTACAGTTATCTGAAAATAGAATGAATGGTCTACAGAGGAGGTAGTGGATTCCTCCACACTCAGGATCTTCAAGCAAAGATCAGGTGCCCACTTGTTAGGCATATTATTTCAAAAGGAATTCTTGGTACCGTTTAGATCACAGGGTCTCTGACATCCTTTCAAAATCTGAGATTTAATGATTCTAATATTACTGCCATGGCCTAAGCAAGAAGGTTGAAGTCTTGCTATCATTTCCTGCATTTCTCTTGTACTTGGATAGCTCTTTTGGACATGTCACTGATAAAATCAGTACTTTATTATTTACTGCTTTGTTTTTCTATTTCACTTGTATACAATTGGTTTCCTTAATTAGATTATACACTCTTTTGGGGCAATATAGTATCTTATACTTATTTTATACTCATCACAGTTCATAGTGTGGTTTAGACACATAATGGACATTCAAGTTCAATATTTATTAATTTAACAGCCCCAAAACTTGAATTTTCTGAGCACTGTGATACAGTCTAGGCTTTGACACTAATCAAAATCAAGTTGAACACCTCAATCTATCTTGTTGATTTCTTTATCTTGTATTATTTTAGTCCATGGACTCTACATTCCACATCCCAGCCAAAACAAACTCCTCTCTCTTCCTTCTTATTTGTCATACATTCTTCCATCACTATACCTTTATTGATTCCATCATTAAGTGAAAAACTCAGGTGGCATCTCTTCCATGAAATCTTCCCTGACATTGTCCCCTTTCCTCAAACTAAACTCTCCTCAAATTATTTATTAGTTTGTCTAATTTTTACTTTCATACTTTCCCCTTCCATTAAATAGCAAGTTCCTTGGAATTAGGTCTGCATTGTATAGTTATATTTTTCAAAAATTATTGGAGAACAGTACAGGATGATTAATATAATAAGTATTTAGTAAATGTTTGTTGAATTATAATGAATTGGGGATTTGAATTATACTGTCTCCAACAGTTGGACAACTGGATTATTTTCATAATTTTTACCAGTAGGGGAAAAAATTCCAACAGTTAACTCAGTCTCTCTCTGTAAGAAAAACATGACACATATGAAGATATGGTTCAAGATAAGTGAAGGAGATAAAAATAACATTTTAAACATTAAATAGGAAGTCATGCCTGAGAAAAGTCATTTAAAATTCATTTTTCATTTCTGGCTGAGCTTGATTGCCCATCATGTAATCAAAACTATCACTAACATTTCCTCTTTGATGAATGGTCAAAGGATATGAACAGTTTGTAAAAGAAGAAATCTATAATGTCAATAGCT
Organism: Gracilinanus agilis; assembly: GCF_016433145.1. Taxonomy (NCBI): domain Eukaryota; kingdom Metazoa; phylum Chordata; class Mammalia; order Didelphimorphia; family Didelphidae; genus Gracilinanus; species Gracilinanus agilis. The sequence goes on along the minus strand of NC_058133.1, from coordinate 80,870,813 downwards.
GCATGAAAAAATGCTCCAAATTGAAAATAATTAGAGAAATGTAAATTAAAGCAACTCTAAGGTTCCACTTCAGGCCCATGAGACTTGCAAAGACCAAAAAAAATGACAAATATTGGAGGGATTATGGGAAAAAAGGCACAATAATTCACTAATGGCAGAGCTGTAAATTGCTCTAGTCATTCTGGAAAGCCATTTGGAACTATTCCCCAAAAAGTACCAAATTGTGCATAACCTTTGACCCAGAAATATGGCTTCTTTGTCTATAATGCAAAGAGATCAAAGAAAGAGGAAAAGAACCCCAATTTACAAAAAAAAAATATAGAAACTAAATGACTGCCTATCAACTGGAGATGCTGAACAAATTATGGTATATTAATGGAATAGACTAGACTAGACTAGACTAGACTAGAATAGAATAGACACCTAGGAAGGCTTGGATGAATTGATGCAGAGTAAAGTGGGAACCAAGAGAACAAATACACAACACTACAACGTTGTAGAGACAAAACAACTTGGAAGATTAAGAACTCTTATGAATACAGTGAACAACTATATTTCTATAGGAATAATAATGAGACATATCACTCCTTTTGACAAAGGTGATAGCCTCAAGATGCAGTATTTGCAGATACACAATTTTGGCTATGGCCAATGGGAATTTGTTTCAACTAACAATTTGTTCATTCGCAAGGGTTTTATTTTTATCCTTCCCCCTGCCCCAAATGAGGAGAGGTGTTAAGATGGAGAGAAAATTAATGCTTATTAATTGAAAAATAAATTTAAAATATATCATTACTAATACACTTTAAATTCCCTTCTACCCATAATTTACTTTGTAGCAATTCCTATAATACCTACATTCATATGCTTTTTCCAGTGTTACTTCCAGGGCACAGAACATTCCTGGAGAAAGTCAGATTCTGATGCTATAAAAACTCAACTGGACTCTGAATGATATTCTTTTTATTTTATTTTTATCTCTGTATTATTCATTCTCTGAATGATATTCTTGATAAAGAGAAGGATAATTATTTCACAGAAATCCTTCAAACATTCTCCATTCTTTTCAAGTTCCTGAACCCACCATCTGTTCTTACTCCCTCATTTCTTTACAAAGGAGACTGAGGCATGAATTTAAGATCATAAGATCAAAATTTTAGAGTAAGAAAGAAACTTACAGGTTATCTAACCCAATTCTCCCTCTCAGGTGAAGCAGCTGCTAAAGTTCATGCAGGTTGGATCTAAGTGTCAGAGCTTACATTTGGATTTAGGATCTTATACTTCAAATCCTACTCTCTTTTTGTTTCATCATCATTTCTCATCTCAAACCTCTAAATTCTCCTCTCTTCACTTATTCTTTTTTCCTTCTTTCTTTCTCAGAAATGTTTCCCTTCTCCTGGCTAAAGGTTTTTTCCTTAGCCTTCTACTACCTCAGGAGAAGTTTCAGGGAGAAAGTGGTACCTAGGCTGGACTCTGAAGTAAAGAATTTCAACAGAAAGAGATTGTGGATCAACTCACATTTATTAAACACTTTCTATGCCTTAAGCACTGTGTTAAGTAATAAGGATACAAAAAGCAACAATCTCTGCTCCCAGCAGCTCATATTCTAATGGGGAAAGATCACTTTCAAACAATTATGTACGTACAAAATACATAAGGGGTGGATGCAAAGTAATCTTAGAGGCAAAGCAGTAACAGGCAGGTGGTCTGGGAAATGCCTCCCTTAGGTGATGGGATTTGAGTTGTCTTGAAGGAAGCCAGTGAAGTTAAGAGGCAGCTTTGAGGAGAGAGCATTCCTGGCAAAGGTTAAGAGTTAGGTCCATGGAATGTTATGTGCAAAGAACAACAAATAAACATACTAGTGGGATCCCCAGCATGTGAAGAGGGAAGTAAAGTATAAAAAGACTGGAAAAAAGACTGGAAAAGTGGGAAGGGGCTACATTGTGAAGGTCTTTAAATGCCCAAGAGAGGCATATTTGATCTTAAAGATAATAGAAAGCCACTGAAATTTATTCAGAAAGAAAGAGAGAGAGGGAGGGGGGGAA
>NC_058133.1:80856715-80866093 GCF_016433145.1 Gracilinanus agilis | reverse complement strand
AGAGAGAGAGAGAGAGAGAGAGAGAGAGAGAGAGAGAGAGAGAGAGAGGGCAGTGACATGATTAAACCTATGCTTTAGGAAAATATATAACTTTTACTTTGGTAACTGAGTGAAGGATGGATTGGAATCTGGAGAGGGAAATGGCAAACCACTCCAGCATCTTTGCCAAGAAAACAGTGAATGGAGTCACAAAGAGTTGGACATAATTGAAAACAACTTAAGAACTAATGGGTTGGAATGGGAGAAAGCTGAGGCAGAGAGACCAACTAGAATTTACTGCAATAGTCCAGGTGAGAGCTTATTAGGACCTTAATTAGGGTAGGACTTATACAGGTGGAGAGAAGGAGACATATATAAGAGATGTTGTGAAGGTAAAAATCATAAGATTTGGCAATAATTGGATGATAAGTTACAAAGATGAAAACCCACCTGAAAATAATCAAGAGTTCACTGTAGTAAATTAAATTTGACAAACATATATTAAACAAGGCAAAATGAATACAAAGACAAAAATGAGACCATCTCTACTGACCTCCCCTTCCCTCCATTCTAAGGAATTCATATTCCATGGAGGGATACAATGGGCAAACATATTAGCAAGTATTCCTTGACTGAAAGGGAAAAAATGAACAAACGAAAGAGCTATCAGGTTGTCTTTGTTTCTGGTTTTTCCTTTCCTTTTCTTTTCTTTTTTTGGTTCTGAACAAAAATACCAAGAGGTCACATTTATATAGAACTTTACATTTTGCACAGAGCTATATATCACATTTGTTCCTCAAAAGAACCATGTGAGGTAGGTGCTAATATTCCTATATTATTAATGAAGAAAGTAAGACTCAGATAGGGTAAGTGACTTACACAAGGTAACATAGCCAGTGTATGAGGTCAATGGGCAGTACTAACGGTTCTTGAACTCATTAATTCCATTAATTATTGCTGCCTTTAAAAAGCCAGGGACACACACCTGCACTTAAAGCAGAAACAAATGCTGACTGCAGAGCAGGTGTTGACTGAAAAAAAGGTGACATCGACAATATATTTTGTGCCTATAGAGGGGGAAAAAGCTGTGTCATGAGAGAAAACTGTTCTTCTTGATGTGGGTACCAGAGGCACAAGTTGCAGACTAGAAATTTCTCGTAAGAGAAAAACCCAAGACAAAGCCATTGTGTATATTGATAAACATCTAGATGAGAATGGAAAGCCCCATGCTGAAGATTTTGTAATTCAAGAGGAAGCAGTCATATTTGAAAAAGGGCAAAATGTGGTTAATTCAGTAAGACAAAACAAAAAAATGATTCCTGAAGTTTTAGCTACTCAACCCTTCAATCCTACATGAAAAAAGTTTTGTCTAATTACTCAATCACATTATTTATTAGGCAGCCAGGTGGCACAGTGGATAGAGCACCAAACCTAGAGTCAGGAAGACTCATCTTCCTGAGTTCTACTCTGCCATTAATAGCTATATGACCCTAGACAAGTCACTGAACCCTGTTTGCCTCAGTTTCCTCATCTGTAAAATGAGCTGGAGAAGGAAATGACAAACCATTCCAGAATCTCTGCTAAGAAAACCTCAAATGAGGTCACAAAGAGTGAGACATGAATGAAACAACTGGGAATACAATGAAAAAAAAATAAAAACAGTCCCTGCTTATATCTCAATGAGGAAAATAACACATATATAATACATAGGTGCAGAGTAGATGGAAGGTAGTCATGTGGGGGAAAGTATTAGCAAATCAATAACATTTTAAATATTATCAAGCCATATATATTCTCTGTTAAAATGCTAGTCTTCCAAAATTCTCATTATAAGAAGGATTAGCTACTGAGATTTAACTGTTATGCTGAAGAACTCCAGATTAAATATTCTGACAACTCCATTTTTGATCATTCAAAGTACTTTCAATCCCTTCGAAATCACTCAGACTACTCAGTATCTGAAATGGTAACATTTCAAGTTACAAAATGTTACTCAGCACAGGGACAGTTTGTAAAGAGTGAGTTTGTTAAGGTCATCGGAGTATCATTGAAAATGACAGGTTTCAGACCTCAAGAGTTTTTGAATATTCTTCCATATCCCTCAGTTGTAGTTAAAATTAAACATGAAATAGACAAAATGGGGAAATCTCTTTAAAACAAATGGGCAGATTTTGTGACACTGAAAATTTCTTTGATGAATATTCATTAAGCCATGATATACCATAAATATCCAATTTAGAAACCAAAGCAAAATTGAATATGTACAATTAAAATAACCCATCAGTGGAATTACTAGATATCATTAGTTCTTTCTGATAGAAGTAGAGATTGAGAGCTGTATAATCTTTCCTATGTATAGAAATAATATTACAGCCTATTTGTATTTCTTTTTTTTTTAAATCCTTTTCTTTCTGTCTTAGAATTGATACTAGTGTTGGTTCCAAGGTGGAAGAGTGGTAAGGGGTAGGCAACTGGAGTTAAGTGACTTGCCCAGGGTCACAAGGCTAGGAAGAGTCTGAAGGTCATATTTGAACCCTGGCCTCCTATTTCCAGGCTTAGCTCTCAATCCATTGAGTCACTCACCACACTGTCCCTCTCTCTTTAAATCTTTACCTGCTCTCTTAGAATATATTTTCTACTGACATATTATTCCCTTCTTTTCCAGTAGAAGGTAAGCTCATGAAGGGCAGGGATTCTTCCAGTTTTGTCTTTGTATCTCCAGTGCCTGAACATGGTAGGCACCTAATAAATGCTTACTGAATGAAATCAATAATTATATTTATTTCTCACACGAATCAACACTCACATAATAGTTCATGACATGAATATGAAGTACTGACAAACCTATCTTCAGACTGAGAAACCCAAGATGTTTTGTTTTGTTTTGCAAGTTATCTAAAAGTAACTTCCTTCAACAACATTATATGCTGAGAATATACAAGTCATCCTCCTTCATCCTGACCTGAATAAAATGTTAAAAGGAGGTGAATATAAAAACATACAAAATTCAACACGGAAGCATTCTCTCTTAACAAGATCAAGCAAGGTCTTATTCAGAGGCAAACAGGATACTGGAATAATTCTGCAGGCTTCCAGGCAAACTATAAATAGCAACAGCAATTTCAAGAAATCAAGAAATCCTGTTTCAATGGGTGAGTTGTCATTTGAACACAGTACAGACTCTATCACAACAGTATCACCCCAATTCCCTGGGATAGGAGAATCTTATGTTTACCAAGTTTTCTTGGTTCCTGGCTGCTATTTTCTGTTCATCTTCTCCCCCATTTTTCATGTATTTGACCTCTTCCACAGGTTTGATCCTATACTCATCTGAGAAAGAAAAAAAGGAAAACACATTTAGACAGTTAAACAAGGAGAAGAAAAAAACGCCTCCCTGAAAAGGTATAATGATGTTAGCAACTTTTTTTTTTTTGCTTCTTTTGCACAAAGTGCATTAAAATCAATAGGAGTGTAAGTCTGTGAGTCCTGGATCTTTTTTTTCCCTGGGATATGTCCTTCTCTATTTACTGGAAAACATTCAGTACCCTGAAAACATTTATAAAAGTTTTATTGTCTGGCACGTTCCCAGATACAGCAAGAGGTGGCAGAAGTAACAGTACTTTCCCCCCCCCCCCCCTTTTCTTTTATAAAGGCTAGTAAGTCTATAACTTACCGGAGTACAGCCTCTACTGGGAAACTGGAGGAACAAAAAGAAATGCCTTTATATTTGGAGGGGGTCAAATACAAGCATGGTCCTGGAGCAGCAATCTTTCAGACCACACTATTTTCCCCCTTTTCGAAAATACATGCAATGCTAAGTGGATATTGATTGCTGAAGGTCTAATCCAAACAGATCTGACCATCTTGGAGTTGGAACTCGACATCTTTGTCATACAGCACTTAGCCCAACTGAACTCAAAGTGCATAAAAAGATTATTGTAAAATACACAGTTTATCTTAACCTCCAGGTGAACCGTGTGAGTATACACATTTGGATGTGCGATAGGTACCATATAATCCCTACTTGAGAGATGCAAAACGAACACTCAGAAGCCAAGACAATTTGTCCAAGGTCAGGGAGAGTGGCAGTCCCTACCAGGAAAAATAGGTCTTTCATCTTCTAACTCAATATTCTATTATTAATGCCAGTCACAAAACCACAATGCTTTCTCATGAGAACAAATACAATATCACACACACTCCTACGCAATAGAAAACACTTTGAGCCCAATTTCCTCTCCAGCCAAGCATCTGCTTCAAGGCAATCTACTTGATCACTTCTAGTCATGGCTTCCCTCCCTGTTCCATTTTAATTCCCTTCCTGTCTGGTCCTCCAGTTTTAAAGAGACCAGAAGATTGTAAAAAACTGAGAAATCTCTGGAGAATTGATACCTTTATCTAAGGTGCCTAACTAACTAGAACATATTAAAAGTTACTGAGGTGAGTGGAAAAGTAACAAGGACAGAGTGATGGAGACCACTGCACTGCTCCTGAAGGACAGATTCCTTCCAATTATAGACTTTTACTCAAAAAGAAATCTTATTTCATAATTGAAAAAATCACCAATTAAAAGTCAGACTTGGAGTCACCCATGACTAAGGTTTTTTTTTTTTTGTGACATAACCTAAAAATGTTTTCTTGATGTTCTTTTTATAGCAGTCATTTTTGCCCCCATAACCTTTGTAATAACAAATAGTTAACCAAAACCAAGCAGTGCAACAGAATAACCTACACAAGTAACAATATGTAACCTCGCCCTCTTACAGTCTTCTACTTCTCAAAGGAAAGAGGTGAATTTTCTATCTTCTCTAGGGCCAAGGTTATGGGACAGACTTCTAAGGCTCTCTCGTTGTCCTAAAGGAGGACTATTTTCTTTCCCTTCTACTTCATTGAAAAGGCTATATATGGTGTAACAAATATATTTTTATGAAAAATGACTGCCTAAATCATTTACAAAATAATTATCTTGATGAATGCAATAAATATAAATAATCTACATTTGTAGAGAGAATTAAGTTAAGTTAAATTAAGTTAATTAAGTTAAGAGAATTAGGAGAGAATTAAGAATTGTAAAGAGAATTAAGCAAATGTCTTATTTTCTTTCTATCTATTGATGACTCAATCAGAAGAATAATATCCCTAAGCCATTGTCTGCTGTATTCCTTTTCTTTCTTTAGTGGAGAAGAGAAAGAAATTAAGGAGACTAGTCTGAGATGTAATTAGTGAATATTTTGAGACTGTCAGGCAGGTCCTATAAAATTATATTGTCTAAGCAATTATGGTACTATAAAAATTCATATTGTTTTTTACACATAATGTAAAATGACTAAAATGTCTATCTTTTGACCTAGATTCCATTACTATGCTTATGTCCTAGAGGCTAATAAAAAGAACCAAGTCCCCATAAGCATAAACATATTTATAATAGCACTTTTTGCAATAGCAAAGAATTGGAAGCCTATCAATCAGGGAATGACTAAAGAAACTGTGATATGTGAATTTAACAGAATATTAGTGTGAAGAAATAAATTATAAATATGACAAATAACAAGAAACGTGGAAAGAGCTACATGAACTGATGAATAGTGAAGTAAGTAGAACCAAAAAATAGTGTACACAGTGCCTATGATACTATAAGTGAAAAGAAGCACAAACTAAAAAATCAAAAGTCAGTGTCACAACAACATAAAGAATGGGCATGACTCAAAGTAGGAGATATGAGAAGATATCCCTTTGCAGAGAGGTGGGAGGTCCATAAGTATTATACCCTGCACATGTTTAGAAACTTCATGCCAATTTTCCCCTCTCTTTGGGGAGAGGGGATCTTTAAAAATACTATTTGCAAAATGAGATGGCTCTCTGGGAAGGGGAAAGGGAAAGATACTGAGGGAAATTATGGCAATATTATAAAAACAAAGGGGCATCAATAAAACTTATTTCTAAAAGTAGCATATTTATATTCTGTGCATCTGTTTACTATACAGAATAGCAAACATGATGGAAAATATATTGCTTTGAGGGAGGAAAAGAAACATATTTAAGGGTTTAAAAATCTCATTGCAAATATTGTCTTGTAGACTTGATAATGAAGGTAGTTCCATGGTTAGGAAACACAGTCAAAGATGTGCTAGGACTCAAACTTTATTCATACATAAGCCATGAAACAATGGAAAATATCCACCATCCATTCTAATCTGGATATATATATATATATATACACACACATATATATATATACACACACACACATATATATACCTACATATATATATATATAGATGTTTGCATAAATATATGTACAACTTATATAGATACAAAGATATATATGTATATATGGGGCAAACAAAGTGTGATTTAAAATAAAAAAAATTTACACTGTCAAATTAATTATAAACAATTCTGAAGTCCATGAATAACAAATACTATAGCACGAATATTAAAATTATATAAGTAAAATTATATGACCCTCACAAAAGACTTAGAAAAAGTTATCATTGTCATTGAGGATCTCAAGGTGGCAAAGAGAAAAGAGCATGGGATCTTAGTGAGTGGAATAAGATTGAAGACTCCCAAGCAAAGATTTCAGAAATGTTCTGTTTATCTTATTAAATGAAAAAATAAACTAAATTCCTTTCCTTGGACACTGTTGTTCCTCTCTCAGTCTCACAAAGTAGATATTCCTCAGTCAATTATTTTTCAATTTTTATTTATTCCCTGAAGAATTATAACTGAAAGCATACAACTAGTTTTCAGTAGTTTTCCAAATTTTTCTTCAACAAATGATGGCAGGGGCAACTGGGTGGCTAAGTGGATTGAGAGCCAAGCCTACAGATAGAAGGTTCTTGGTTCAAATCCAGCCTCAGATGCTCCCTAGCTACGTGACCCACAGCAAGTCACAACTCCACACTGTCTAGCCCTTGCCACTGTTTTCTGCCTTGGAACCAACACATAGTATTGGTAAGGATTTTAAAAATTATGGCTATTGTTTTAAACAAAATCTCCATTTAATAAATAATAATAATAGCTAGCAATTATATGATGCTTAAAGGTTTACGATATACTTTTACATGTTAGCTCAGTTCATCCTTCCAATAACCCTGGGAAGTAAGGGTTATTATCACTCCCATTTTATAGATGAAAAAATTGAGGCAAACAGCAGTTAAATGGCTTGCCTGTGATCACACACTTAGTAAATATCAGAGGTCATATTCGAACTCAATTTTTCTTGACTTCAGGCCCAGTGCTTTGTCCAGCTAGCTGCCTACTACAAATTACTGTCCTAAACCCTAAAATTCTTACCCCAAGACAAAATCATTCCCAATTTAAAAGGCAGGTTTTATATTATCAACAACCACGGAAAGTTGCTTTGCAGGACCACTATGCAATTGGAGACAAAGAAAAAACAAAGAACACAGACGACTGCCACCAGACTTATCATTATTACTTGCACGACATACTGCACAAAATCCATTACCATGTGAAATGGAGGGTCCTAGATAAAACAATAATTTGTGCAAAGCAAATACTTCAAAACGTTCTGTTAAAATTCTCTCAGGCCAGCATCATGAATGAAGATGTCCATCTGGAGGCAGATAACTCATCAACAAATGTGTCACACCATTTCCTTGTCAGTTCAACCAAGAGAAAGAACATTCATTGAGAGCTTCTGTGGTGATGCACAAGAGCATTTTAGTTTTTAACAGTGAAACAGTGACTGCAGAAATCTTGTTTTTCTTTTGTTTAAACCACAGAGGAATTAATTTGGGATATCCTTTCTTGGTGGCCACATTGAAGGCAATTAGAGCAACAACTGTTATACACAAAATATTCTTTGGCACTGGAACAATGCTCCAATTTGATTAGGAAGAAAGAGAAGAGTAAATGTATTCCTTTCTCTCTCACACACACACAATTTTTCTTTTCTTCCTGTTGATCCTATCTGGTAGCTTATTACAACTCAAGTTAGGAATAGTAAGTGGTATGACTCCCTAGACTGAATATGCTTCCCCTAGTCTCCACAGTAACAGTGGCAGGTTGTTCTAGTCAAAACAGATTTGGTGTAAAGTCAGCCCTTTTCTAATATTTTTTATAGTCCTATAGGTAGGAGAAAGCATTGGAGGCAGGGGATTGAGAGCTCAATCACAGTGACATCAGAAACTATTTTCCCCCATTCAGTGCCTGGTTTTTCTGTGTCTCAAATTTCCCCTTCAGAATGCTTTCTGTGGAGTCACAAGATATTTCTGTTCCAAGCCAAAATCTCTAGGCTCTACTTGCAGACTTGCAGAAAAAAGAAAAAGCTAAAGCAAACAAAAAAGCACCCCCAAACCCAGACAAACAAATCATGACCCTCTTGTCTGAAATACTGGCTCTCAAACTGGAATCAGGCATCTTAGCGTTGGAAGGAACCTCAAGAGATCATCAGACGTAACTCCATTGCCTTCAGGCACTTAAGGTAGCCCCTTATTTCCTTAGCTCTCCAATTAGAACAAGAAGGTATTGTAATTATTGTTAGAGATGAGGTATGGAGGCACAAAGGGAATTTTTAAAAGCCCAGACTTCTCTCTAGAAAAACTGATTCAAGTACTATTTGAATGAGGCTTTGTAGTTCTTCAGTAATGTTATGCTCATCATTAATAAAACCATGTAGAAATCCTCAGGTTATAAGAAGTCTACTAATAGGCAGGGACAGTTCTTGGGGGAGGTTTTATAAAAACATATAAATAGAAGTCTAACAATAAGATCATTTTGAAGAACAGGGAAAAAGAACTTCAAAAAGAGATATGATTCCAATGTGCTGCCTTTTCCCCTGTTACAAGCTCAGGAAGATATGAGTTATTTTTTACAATAATGGTTGAGAGATTTGCAGACTTTTTCAGTCTCCCTCATGACCAAGAGTGATGTATGAGACAACACAGTACACAGTAGAAAGAATAGTGGCACCGGAGTCAGAGGACCTGGGTTCAATGCCCGTTTCTCTCTGACTCTCCCTGAATGACTCTGGACAAATTCTTTACCCCAAAATTCTTTAATAAATTCTTCTCCAGCTATATAATTAGGGGACTGAAAGTAAAGGCTACTGAGATCATTTCCTGCTCTACCTATGATCATATGATTCTATGTATAAGAGTTTTAGGTCTGACATCTTGTAAAGATGGTCCTTGGTTTCATATAAATAGCCTCTTAGATTTGTTTCACAGGACAATACAAACCGGATAGCATATATCACAACTAGCTAAGGAGGAAGTTAGATGATGTGATGGATAGAGCTCTGGGCCTGGAATCAGGAAGACTGGCACATAGTAGACCTTAATTCCTTCCTTCCTTCCTTCCTTCCTTCCTTCCTTCCTTCCTTCCTTCCTTCCTTCCTTCCTTCCTTCCTCCCTTCCTTCCTTCCTTCCT
>NC_058133.1:80806578-80853997 GCF_016433145.1 Gracilinanus agilis | reverse complement strand
TGATCATATGATTCTATGTATAAGAGTTTTAGGTCTGACATCTTGTAAAGATGGTCCTTGGTTTCATATAAATAGCCTCTTAGATTTGTTTCACAGGACAATACAAACCGGATAGCATATATCACAACTAGCTAAGGAGGAAGTTAGATGATGTGATGGATAGAGCTCTGGGCCTGGAATCAGGAAGACTGGCACATAGTAGACCTTAATTCCTTCCTTCCTTCCTTCCTTCCTTCCTTCCTTCCTTCCTTCCTTCCTCCCTTCCTTCCTTCCTTCCTTCCTTCCTTCCTTCCTTCCTTCCTTCCTTCCTTCTTTCCTCTTCCTCCCTTTCTTCCTTGCTTCCTGTTTGTTGGTTGATAAAAGTAATTATGGATATCATAATCAAATATCTGAAAGATGTGATTTGAATCCAAGTCTTCCAGATGCTGAGCCCAGCACCCAATTCATCACTTCATGCCACTTGTTTTGAATATCATATCTTAACTTTTAAAAAATGTTGTACCATTATATTTATCCATGTGTTCTAAGAACCTAGGAAAAACACATCTAGAGTACAGCATATTTGCTTAATTTTTGCCTTAATGCTTAAGTGAAAATAACTGAGGTAACTCAACATCCCTTGGACAATTAGGATGCACACCTTTAGACAAGAACATTCCATTCTCTTTTAAAGGAAGTTGAAGAGATAGATAGGTCACATGTCAGTGACAATGATCTCCAGTCAAGACATCATACCCTTCGCTGTCCCTACAGACATGGCAGAGCAGTAAAATGAGACTGGACTAATTATTAGATAATTATTATGACAAATTCTAGAAGAGAAGCTCTTTTATTTAGCCAGTATTAGCCCAACACAAGTTGGGTTTAAAGAGCTTCTTTAGGTCAGGAGACATCTCCAGGAATCTTTTTGATAGTACATAGGGAGCTAGAGACATTTACATGGCACAGGGAAGGCAATGGTTGAAAAACAGGGAATCATAAACCTGGAGCTGAAAAATCTCTCATTTTATGGATGAAGAAACTGAGAGTCAGGAGAGTTAAGACAGTTGTTCAAGATATAGAGGTAGTAGGTAAAAGAGAAAGGATTTGAGAGTGGAGACAAGGTCCCTTCAGTGGTGTCCAAAAACGAAGTTGGCTCGACAATGCCCAATAAAGTTGATTTTGCTGAAGGGGTACATGTCAGTCAAGGATAGGGCAGTAAGCAATAGTAGAAGTAGAGAAGAGTTCTGCCACTTTATGGTGTTCTTTGGTTACTCCTTAAAAAAAGTTTCTTTCACGATACTTTGTGGTCAGAAGTTTCATCCTTAAATCCTTTGTGCTCCAGGCAAAAAAAAAGGTAAATGGAACATTTATGCCACAGGTGTCCCTGAGGCAAGGTTTGTATTTAAAAGTGAAAGATGGGTGGCTCCAGATGGAGACTAATATACACGAAAGTTGCTAAGTGATTATCAAAGCTGGCATCTTCCATCAGCGTTGATTGAAACCAGGGGTGAACAACAGCCACTCCAGCTTCCTCTGTTTTCTTTCTCAATTACTACCATTATCCAGGACTTCCCATTTGTAGCTGAGTTTACACAAAGAGCAGTGAATTGGCCAAGGCCCAACCCAAACTAGACAGAAATGTTTTCCCAGGAAAAAGGGCAATGCTTGCACCAGGGATAGTAGCTATGAAAGGAAATTCCCTTAAAATCTGATGAGAGGAGTGATGAATGACTGTCACTCTTAACTTAGAGGTGGCCAAAAGTATCACTTTCATTAAAACAGATAGCTTCTCCTTTTGGATATTCCATCCACACTGACTGTGAAGCTCCAAACTGGCCAATCTAGGAATTCCCTAGGAGCTGTATTTGGACTAGTACTGTGGAGTAGGACAAAGAGGAGATGCAGGACTTGAATGCAAATTAAAGATTTAGGAATTTTAGGAATTCTGCTACATGAAGGAAGTGGTTAAAATAAATGTGTCATCAAATTAGGTGGGAAAGCCCATGATACTAGGATTCTGTGCTGAGAGAAGAACCAGGGCTTGGCTAGGCTGGGAAGGAAGTCATCCAGGAGGTGGCCATAGGGGGAGGGATAAGTCCTGAATTTAGTAGTTTCCCAATTTGATTGATGATTCTTATTAACTTAGTTGTTTCTGCCTGATGAAGGAAGAGTGCTATCAGTGCCCTCTACATTTCTGTGCTCTCAGGTAAGCTTCAAGTTGCTCTTTTCCAGTTATAGGTCTACTTAGTTTTGTTACTTTTTAACTGTGTGACTTTGGGTTAAGTAATTTATTTTTCTGGGCTTTGGTTTCTCATTTATAAAATGAAAGGATTGGACTAGATGATATCTAAGTTTCTTTCTAGCTCCAACTACTATAAGTCAATTTTAGTGCAGAGCTAAAGACAGGCAGAGGGTACAGGGAAGTTACTGGGTAAGAATCATGAGATCCTAAAGCTAGATCTGGAAGGTTGTTTGGGGTCATTTGGTACAACTTCTTCATCTAAAGAAACTGAGGCTTCCTTCCACTCTTTAATGAATTACTTAACAAATAAAAGTAAAGTGGTCTCTGTCCTGATTTGAGTTTATATGCTACTGAGAGACAAACCAAATAAGGAAGGTTTCAGTGGAAATTCTGATGGCAAAATTTCATGGTTTTCATGGCAAAGCAGATGTTAATGCCTTGTCTCTCTTTAATGTCATTTCCACGGATAAAATTATACCAGTTTCTGATGCTGAACCATTTGATAGTGCCAGAAACCTGTGATAAGAGCTTTCTTTTCTGGGTCTCCGATAGCTGTGGTTATAGTACCTATGGGAACCATGGACAGGCTGGATCTCTGATGGCTGAGGATACTGGGCTGGAGGCATTACTATTCAAGGGTTCCGGGGTCTTTGGCTGTCTTTATCAGGGTCTGGGGGAGATGGAAGTCAATGTTGGGATGGCAGTTTGGCTCACTTGGTACTTGCTGCCTCCTGACTCTTTCCCCAGATGTCTTGATGTATCCTCTAGGCTAAAAACCATCCAGTTGTTGGGGAGGGTTGGCCCTTTCAGCAGAGGGGCTGCTTCCCCCAATAATGGTTGTGAAGGCTCATAAGGAGCTCACCTGTGAGCTTTATACTTTTGATACATCAATATGGAAACAAGTGCAGCCTTTGACTTATAAACCAGTCAACAAGTACTCATTCATCAGGTCCCAGGCAGCTGCTCTGGACTTGATTTTGATCCAGAAGGAAGAAAGAATAATGGATTTATAGTCAAAGAGCCTAGGTTTGAATCCTGACTCTGTAATTTGCTACCTCTGGGACCTTTTGAGTAATCTTATAATTCTATGAACTAGCTCTTGAATAAGACATGCAAGCATTTTTGAGAAGAGAGATGGACTGGGTAATCCACCTGGGGATTCATGATAGGTCAGGAAAAGAAAGTGCATGGAGCAGATTCTTGACCCAAAATTTCAAGATATAGAACATTCTTAGTCTCTTCTAGATGGTCAGTGTTCAAAAAGCCTGCTGGCTACAGGTCTGTTAGCTCAATATTCAGATGGAGTAATATTAGAATGCTTCTTATAGGGAGAGGTGAAACTTTTATGTAAATGCATCTTTCAGTTTAGTTAGAGTAAAAAATAAACTTATAGTAAGGATAACAAATGAGTATATTGAAACTATAACTTAACTTTTATGTATCACTTTTCAATGCACTATCAAAATAAAATTGAAAAGTTGTTTGCACAAACAAAATCAGTGTACCTAGAATACCTAGAATGAAGGGAAAGACTGAGAAAAAAATACATGTCCACTATCTATGATAATACTTTGATATCTAATATATAGGGAATGACATAACTATTTAAAAATTAGAGGGGCAGGTAGGTGGTTCAGTGGATAGAGTACTAAGCCTGGAGATAGGAGGACCTAGATTCAAATCAGGCTTCAGATACTTCTTAGCTACATGACCCTGGTCAAGTCACTTAACCCCATTTGCTTATTATTAGCCCTTGCTCTTCTGTCTTAGAGTTGTTACTAGGACAGAAAGAAAGGGTTTAAATTATTTTTTAACTAATTCCTCAGTGAATAAGTGACTAAAAGATTTATATATTATTATATATAATTTAATATACATAATTATATATTAACATATATAAATTATATATTATAATTACTTAATGAAATATTATTCCAAACCACTAAGACAGTGATGGGCAAACTACAGCCCTGTGAGCCAGATGTGGGCCCCCTGAAATGCTCTATCCAGCCTTGGGACATTATTCCTAATCTGACGAATACAATGAGTATGATACAATACAGTGAAACTTTGAAAGAGTTGCCTTAGAAACAGACTGACAGATGAGCATTTCTTTTCCTTTGGCCCCCTCTTTAAAAAGTTTGCCCATCATTGCACTAAGAAAAAATCTAAATTAAATTAAAACAACTCTGAGGTTTGTCCTCACATCCACCAAAATGTCAAGATTACCAAAGACAGAAGCAGTCAATCATGGAAAGGTTGTTGGAACACACTGAGGTTAATTAATATACTATTGGTGAAACTGTGAAATGGCCCAACCATTCTGGAAAATAATTTGGAATTATGTTGTAATTGTTTTTAAGCAACTAAAATATTCACGCCGTTGAAACCATAAGTATAGCTTACAGAGGTCAAAGACAAATAAAAGTCCCATCCAAATACAAACCCCCAAATATTGATAGCAGCACTTTTGAGATAGAAAAGAAAGGAAATCAAAGTCAACTGAGAAATGGATGAATAAAATTATAATACATGAATGTAAGTAGAATATTACTGGGCTATGAGAAATTACAAATATGAAGACTCCAGAGAACCATGGGAAGATATCTGAAACGATGCAGAACAAACAGAATCAGGAAAACAGTATACTCAATGATTATGTCAATGTAAGAACAACAAAATATAAACCAAATTTTGATTAATTATAACAATTTAGCTTGTTCTTATAAGAAGACATTTTAAAATGTATTTCACTTTACTGATGAGATAGGTGATTATGGATGTGGAATGTTTGCTTTCAATCAAGGTCCAAGTTTTACTGGTATTTCCCCCAATTAAAAAAAATCCTTGTTACAAAGCAAAGAAAGGCTTGCTGTGTAGTGATATATTCAGAAATACATCACATAAAAAAGCAATCAATTAATCAAGACAAGAAAAAAATTTAAAAGCATATTTCTCAAAACAATTCTGTGACTATAGTGTGGGAATCATCCATATTTTACAGATGAATAAACTGAGGTTTAAGGGAACTAAATATATATGGAAGAGATCAGACGCAAAAAGTAACATAATTCTAAATAACCTAGAGTTTCCATAATAGAGAGATAAAAAGAAGGTAGCTTAACTCATTATTAGGACAAAATTTCTTTGTCAGTGAATAAGAGCCTCTAAGTTCAGTTGTCTTGAACACACACACACACACACACACACACACACACACACACACACACACAAACTCAAAAANACACACACACACACACACACACACACACACACACACACACACACACACACTTTTTGTCACCGGGTGGGGGGTAATTTTCCCATTTTAATCAAAATAATTCATTTTTACTGAATCAATAATGCCAAAGGATAAACTCCTGAAAGTTTGGCTTAACTACCAAGGATGAGGGAAAAAGAAGGTATTTTGAGGAGAACTATTTCTATTCACAATTCTATCTACTCATTTCCTCCCCAAAACTCAGCTGATATACATTCAGAAGCTCCTAATCTGGTCAGTTTGCTGCTATACCACTCATATTTTTCATTCATTTGGAAATTTAGGAGCTTAGAAAAGACAAAAGTTAAAAGCTTATACATCTTAGTTTTGTTTGGTACTAAAATTTCCAGTATTTTCTTTTGGGAAAGTTATACATGTGTGAAGCTATACATGTGTGAATCTGACAAAAAAAACATAGGCAATTTTTTGTGTTATGACAATATGCTGTTTCAAAATGTAATTAAGTCAGCTGTTCAGAATTTGGAAGTTATTATTATATTACTATGAAGTAGCAATTAGTTTGCCAAAAGAAGCTTTAATCCATAATTTCTCAAAACTAGAGAACCAATTACTATGCCTTATTAATTCAAGTACCTTGTTGGCAGGAACTGTGTCCCTTTCTTTTTCTTTGCATTCTTAAGGTTACCTCAGTGTATTGTACATAGCAGATGACTAAGTTCTGGGTCCTAAGAGTAGGCAGATTGATTCAAGAAGGGAAGAGACATAGGAGAAATAGAGACCATGATGCACCATTTGGAAAAGGCATAGACCTGTAAGTTAAGAAACTTGGGTTTTAGTCATGGATTTTCCTCTGACCCATTGAATAACCTAGGTAACTTTTTGCCTTCTGAACCTCAGTTTCTTTATCTGCAAAATGAGGGGGTTAACCTCAATTATCTTAAACAAAATTCTTTCATTTAAAATATGATATCCTTCTCTCCTTGTCGCTACAAGCCCAGCCCTTGGTGGTTGATTTTTTAGAAATATATGATTTGGTTTTGACATCTTTCCATCTCCTAGCTGTGTCCCTCTAACTAAGATCCCAAAATGATGCTAGTGAATAATCTTCACTGTGACATGCATCTTAGGTCAAATCCCAAAGTAAATGCTCCATGTTCCCGAATTATTTATCTTTTCTTGCCCCACAAAATCAAAACCCCAAAGACTTAAATACAGCTCATCTCAGCTGAGTGTAAAATAGAAAACTTTCCAATGAACTGAATCAATATTATATGAATGATAATCTCTTATTCCCTTCAGTCCAAGGTATTTATATATAAAAGATAAAAAAAGAGGGACCAAAATGAATTGGTATATGATGACATTTTAGGAGGTATAACAAATTGAAAAAAAAACATTCGGGCAGTCAGCTAAGTTTGGAATGGAGGCAGATAAGGAAATATTTCTTGCCATGGGAGCCATGATTAGGCATTACTGACAAGTTTGCTCAGGGGGGTCAGCTTTATAGAATCTCAGAACAGGGAAAAAATAATCCTTTGGTGCCATTTAGTTCCCCCATTCCTAAACAGGACTACCTTCTACAATATCTGACGTGTGATCCAGCCTTTGTTTAAAGATGTCTAATCCGGAGGCATCCTGTTACACCTTTACATAGCTCTGTTAGTGAAGTTCTCCCTTAAATCTTCCTTGCATCCAAAGGTTCTCTAAAAAGCTGCAAACTTTCCCCAAATAAGGCCAGTGGAAGTGTAAGGGCTGGTGATGGCACACTGGATAAGTCATTTAATCTCTCTAGATATCAGTTTCCTCGTCTGTAAAATGAGAGGGTTGATTTAGATGACCTTGGAGGTCACTTACAAATCTAAATCTATGCTCTTACAATTGAAAGGGTTATTTATAAGTCTGGGACTGCTTGTACTAGGATGGAGTCAACTGCAAGGTCATGGCTCTTGGAGTCCATAATTTAGCCAACTTAGAGGTCAAATGGTATAAATGTTCTTTCTTGGCTTGCAGCTTTTACCCACCCTGTGGTTGAACCCTGAATTTGCCCTTTCATGGTTAAAAAGTACAGCTCAGTTCAGTGCATACCTTTCCATTATGCCTCCTACTCCTATTGGATTAAGAAAAAGAAGTCTTAGTTAGAAAAATTGCTTGAAGGCTTCACCTTCCACAAAGAGATTCTCTGTTCTATTCCTCCAGAGAACCCTGGGATGACCTTATTATATATGCCATCCAAGTGGCTATTTGGGTTAGTCCCTAATTCTTTGGGACAGTAGTAGCAGCAGGATGGTAATGGAGCAGTTAAATTAAACTGCCAAAACCGAAGGTGAGGATGTGGAGAATGCTGCCCTTCTCCAGTAATCAACTATCAAGACTTAAGCTGGCAGAGTACCAAGACAATGGGGAGGAGGGCAAGACCAACAAAGGTCTCTTTTTAATTTAATTCATCTAACCTTTGCCTCTCTAATGAACTGCAACTCTGTTCCAAAAGGCATGAAAGATACTCACAGCCCAACTCACACTCTTCTTAAAAAAAAGTCAAAAAAAGGGTTTTTATAAATTAAGGGCAACTGATTAGAGAAATACTTCCTGCTTTGTAAATTGGTCTTCCAATAATGATATAATGGAAGCCACCAGTTCATAATACAGATAGCTAGTCAGCTGTTTGCCCCAAGTCCCTTTTAATCTAGACAACCTTCTTCATGAACTAGTAACAGAGATGATATACCCATTAACCATTCCCTGAATCTTCCAGTCCCCTGATAGTACTTATTGCTTCCTCAATCCCACGAAGTTATTTATTTACTTTCTTAACCAGTTATTATATTAAAGTAATTTCAATAGATAAATTCATGTCCTAAGTTTCCAAATATTACTTGTGCTTATTTGAAATGTTCTCCCTCCCTTGCATAGCATTTTTTGAGGGGGGAAAGGGAAGTGGAACCAAAAATCCCAGAACTAAAAAACTATGATATACTAATGTAGTGGAATATACAGTAAGAAATGACACATATGAGGCATTTAAAAAAGAAAACATGAGAAGACTTGAATGAACTGATGCAGAGAAAATTAAGTAGTGAGATGCAGTGGAAATAGTGCTGTTTTGAAGTCAGAAGACCTAGGTTTAAGTCCTGACTGCTTTTTAGTGCTAGCAGGACCTTAGACAAATAATTTAACCTTTCTGGGCCTGTTTTACAATTGAATTGAAAAACGATGGGGATTTGACTACATGATCTCAGACTCCCTTCCATTTAAAAATCTATAAAAAGAACAATGTACACAATGACAAAAATGTAAATAAAAAGTTCAGTTAAAGGAAACCAAATTCTGAAAAATTAAGAAACCAAGGAGAGCAGGTCATAAAATATACCTCCATCTTCAAAAGTAGATGGAAGGTAGCAATGAATCATGCTTCTTCCCCAAGTCAGAGCAAAAAAAAAGTCATAGCCACACACAACTCAAGTTTTGGCTTCTTCCCAAGGGATGTATGCTATGCAACAAAAGATTAAATTGCTAGACAGAGATATCCTTTTGGGTATGATGATGGCTCAGATGTATTTTCTGAGAAACAGAAGATTTCTTCTGTGTTCTTCTCAAATGGAGGCAATGATGAAGATCTAGAAGCCTACAAGGTATAATATTGTTTCATTTCATAGACATTCTTAGGTTCCCTATCATCACAATCTTGAAAAACGATAGATTTGATCCTTGGAAGGTAGCAAAAGAAAAGGTGAAGTGCTTGTATTTGAATTTAACACATCATTTTATCTATGTAAGCAGAAAATAAAGAAAATACTTTTTGAGAACTCTGACCTGAGTTTAAACTAGGCATATGAGATCTTTACATAGTCACCTCCACATGTATAAGTACTTCACATGAGTAGTCAGATGAAAACATCATGATAATATCTACAAAAGAGTGGTGACCTGGATAGAGTCAATTGTAGCATTAGCAACCTGTGATAAATTCTAAAGTAGACAATTTTCTTTTTCTTGTCAGTCAAGGCATTGTATGCCCAGATATTAATAAATGTAACAATTGAGGCATTTTACCTGTTACAATAGAAAGGCTATTATAGAACTCTTCCTACTAACATTACAAAGTTAACTCTTTACAACCCAAGAAGGGTCAGAACTGGAATCTCCTAACACATCAGGATAAACTACAACAAAACCATTTGTATGGTGCTCTAAAAAAATCAGAGAATATCAGTGTTGGATAGATTTTAAGTCATCTAGTCCAATTTCCTCATTTTGTAGACAAGGAAAATCAGACCAACAGAGATAAAGGAATATGCTTGAAGTGACAGAGTTCATGATACAGTTGGGGTCAGAAACAGTTTCCCAATTTTTAGTTCAGTACTCTTTCCAATGCCCCATGATACATAGCAGTAGAGATCATTATATAGAGGGGAGGAAGGTGTTTTCATGTTGAGAGAAAATACATAGCAAGAGAGTTGGATAGGAAAAAGGAAGAAATCCCAACAAAAATGGGGAAGCAAGCTTTCAATGCTGGCTTAATGAGTATTTAGTTCTATTCAACAATCACTTATTAAGGACCTCTTAAGTGTCAGGCACAAACCAGACTCTATACTAAAAGGAGAAAAAAACCCCTCAAAGTCTTCCTCCAATAAACTTACATGCTATGAGACATGGAGCAAGAACATATAAATAAAAAATACATACACAATAACTGGGTGGAGTGGTGTGGCTGTCATGTCTGTTTATTCATACTAAAATCTATACTAAAGTGTACAAATTAAATATGTTTTTCAGGGATGAACAGCCAACTAATGATTTGTTGACAGGTTATTGTTTTATTTGATTTGATTCAGCCTGATTTTCTCCTGGAAAAACCTTTTAAAATACTTATTCTGTCATCCAGTATTTTATTTCTTCCTACCAGCTTTGCATTATTAATTATGCCATCTACTCCTTCATCCAAATCATTGCTAATAACGTTAAACAAAACAAGGTCAAATACAGGTCTCTGTTATACTCTTTTTAGCATCTCCTTCCAAACTAGCCCAAAAACCATTAATGAAAAGCTTTTTTTGTCTGTGGTTATCCAGCCAATTCCAAGTTCACCTATCACTACTGTCTAGCTGACAGTGTACCACTTTGTCCACAAGAATATTTATTAAAGATGTTGTCAAAGCAAATGATATCCCAAGCATTCCCCTCATCTACAGTCTAGTAACCTGGACCAAAAAGGAAATTAGGTTAGTCTGGTATGACCTTTTCTAACTGACATACCATGAAACAGCTTTCTTTTTAAAAATTTTTGCTTAAAAAAACTTTGAATTTCAACATCAAATAAAATGGTCATTTCTCTATATATAAAAGAACAAAAAAGGGGATTGCACATAAAACTATGCATTTCTATCACATTCATCCTATTTTTCTTTTAAAATATAATGATTCAATATGTAATATTCAAAACTGTCTTACTTCCCCTGTGATTCTTCCTGGCCTTTCTTCAGTTTCTTCTGTACATTTTTTAAAAAAGTGCTTCGGGGGCAGCTGGGTGGCTCAGTGGATTGAGAACTAAACCTACAGATGGGAGGCCCTGGGTTCAAATCTGACCTCAGACACTTCCTAGCTGTGTGACCTTGGGCAAGTCACTTAACCCCTATTGCCTAGCCCTTACCGCTCTTCTGCCTTGGAACCAATACAGAGTATTGATTCCAAAATGGAAGGTAAGGGTTTAAAAAAGTGCTTCAATGTCCCTCTTTGTCTTTTCTTTTTTTGCTTACCCTAATCTCTTCTTTTTATCCTTAATTTCTTCTCTCTTACCAACTCCAAAAATGATGAAGAAAAACCAAATCCTTATAACCAATTTGTATAGTAGAGCAAAATGTAATACTACATTGGTTGTGTCCAAAAAGATGTCATATTCTGTGTCTTGAGTCCATCACCTCTCTGTCGGAAGGTGAGGAAATATGTTTCATTATCAGTCTTCCAGAATCATGGTTGGTCACTACAGGGATTTTACTCAAAGTTATTTTTCTGCATAATATCACATAAATTGTTCTCCTGGTTTCTACTTCCTTAACTTTACATTAATTCGTATAAATTATGCCCATGTTTCTCGAAACTCCTTTTTTTCTTTCATTTCTTACTGTGCAATAATACTCCTTTACACTTATAGCCATAATTTGTTTAGCATTAACCAACTGATGGGCACCCCCCTTAAGTTTTTAATTCTTCATAGCTGATCCTTGATGGAAATATGGAAAGAGAAATAGTAGGTTTTCACAAATAATATTCTATAGCAAAACTACATTTACAATCACATAAATGACTAAAAAGTGCAGAAACTGGGACTGTCCACTGTGTTTATCATTTGTTGATTATAAATAAGACTAGTAGAAACACTGTAGAGTAAAAGACAATCTTAAAAGCTGTCCCATGCACAGGCCATAGCAACAGAGATATTCAAATGGGTTAATACAAATGGGAGAGGTCTTCTTGGCAGATAAGGTCCTCTAAATGCTCCTGCTTGTGAATGACACTGCTCTGATTATATATCACATGCCAAAATGTTTTAAATGAGGTCTACAATTACTCATAAAATTTTTGTTCTCACTATCCACACAGGAAAAACCAAGTGGATGAAAAATGCCTTACTGTTGAAACTATGTTATTTAGTTGGATAGCCAGTTCATAGAACTGGTATTTTCTTTGCAAAGAAACAATGTAATTTAGTTGGATAGTCAGTTCATAGAACTGGTATTTTCTTTGAAAGAGGGAGAAGCAGAAAATAGTCAGAAATCCCCAAAGCTAAAACCTCAAAAATAATTTGCAATTTCAGCTTGCCCCAGGAGTAATGTCTGCTGAAGACATTAGCTAAAAAATAATCAATAAACAACAAATTAGTTGCTCAGGTCTGAGTAGACCCAAATGTTTGCAAGCTAGTGATGTATAAAATTGTAGGCTATTGTCCCTATTAGAAGCTATTAGTATATCTAAACAGCATTTGTTGAGTCTTGCGATGTATTGATTATTGCTAGACATGACATGGTTCTTAAATTTACTCAAAACATATAAAACAGGGAGAGCTGGACATTCTATATAGTACAATCAATAGGGAAAAGATGTGTATACAATACCAGTATCAGATCCCTAAATTTTCCAAGTTCAGTGGATATTTCCATAGAATGAATTTATAATTATACATATTCTTAAAATTAAAATTTTAGTGTAGTGAATTTCTGCTAAGCTAAGGACACATCTATAAAATGGATTAACACATTTTATAAAGAAAGAGATCAAAACCTTCCAGTAATGACTTCCACAGGGATTTCAAAAGGAGAAAAATATAACCAGAACCTAATTTATGACAAAAATCACTATATTGCTTGTCTACTTCTAAGGGATAGCTATTTGTGACTTGACTTTTACTGCAGACCTAATGACTTCAAAACAAATTTTGGTTTACTCCTAAGCAGCCCTTTCCCAAACTCTTCTCCTTTCTATGTCATTTTTCTAATACTTTTCAACTCCTCCCTCCCTTCACAGAAAACCAAAGTGAATTTCCACCTGAAAAGAACCTCAATCATTCTTTTTCTCTCAGTAACTTGAGTTTAAAGTATAATGGAGAATGAACCTTCAGAAATAATGACCCTAATTAAGCCTGGAAAATAATATTTTGAATGATAGCTTAAAGGAAAACCTAGTACCCAGTTAGTTAATAAGCATGTATCAGGCAATCACTATGTGCCAGGTACTGTATTAAGTTAAAGATAGAAAAAATGAAGGAAAATGTCTCTGCCATTTTAAGGAGCTCTCATTCTAATTAGAGAGAACATGCACATAATTGTACATAAAATATATACAGTGAAAATTAGAAGGTGATTAGCAATGACTAAAGGCACAAACTATGTTTTCACAAAGAAATTGGTATGAGGAAATAAATCATTGTGGCTGGGTAGAAGAAGAAATGGAAAAGGAAATCAGGAGGCTAGATATGCCTTGCCATGAATGGAAATAGGCTTTGGGGGAAATCATCTTTCAGCAGAAGCATCACTAACTTGCTGCTAGCAGAGTCTTTGACCATTGCTACAATATGAGAGATGATGGCAGTGTGCTACCTTTCTAGAAAGAGGCATCCTCACACTTTGCCCCACAATTCTCCATACATTCAAGAGGCAAGTGCATCCCAAGGACTAGATGACACAAGTTCCCAATACATATCACTACTTTTACCAGCTTACACTTCTCTCCCCAACTACACTGTTCTCCCCTTTATCTCCATGGAGGGTAGGATCTGACTATCTCCTCTCCTGGAGCAACTGCAACCACTTATGGTCCCCACTGCTTGTATCATTACTTCTAGCTCAGGATTTTCTGGCTGCCAACTTATTTCTCTTCATCCTCCTTCAAAGATCCTATCCTGTTTCTTCAAATTACTGCTCTAATACTTCATCATGGTATGCATGGTCCTGCAAAATCCCAGAGATGGAAGAGTCCAACCCAAATCTCCATATGGCCATCCAGTCTTTGTCTAAACACCTTTGGTCAGATAATGTTCACTACCTCCCAGGAAAACCGTTATACTTTGGGATAGGTCTAATTAGTAGGAAGTGTTTTTCCTCACCTTATTTCAAACCTCAATTTCAGATTTCTTTTTTTCCTTAAACCTTTACTTTCTTAGTATCAATTTTAAAGTTGTTTTTAAAATTTAAATTCATTTGTTATAATAAAATTCCTAGCTCCCTCCCCCCATTAGAGGAGACAAAAAGACATATGTAGACATAGAATTATGCCTTATTTCTATTTATCAGTTCTTTCTATGAAAGTAGACATATAAAAGTCATTCTTTAGAAAAGATTTCTATTGCTTTATATAATGTTCTCTTGGTTCTGCTCATTTCATTCTTTATAATCTCATGTAGATCTTCCCAAATTTTTGCAAAATTAATCTGTTGGTGATTTCTTACAGCACAATAGTATTTGACCACAACAATATCCAACAACTTCTTTAGTTATTTTCCAACTGGTTATTCCTCAATTTCCAATTCTTTGCCACTATAAAGAGAGTTACAATAAATATTTTGGAACATATAGGTTCTTTTCCTTTTTCCTTGATTACCTGAAGAAAAAAACTTTGTAGTTTTATTGCTGAATCAAAATATACGCACAGTTTTAGAGCTCTTTGAACACAATTCTAGATTTCTCTTCAAAATGGTTGGATCAGTTCACAGTTCCACCAATAGCATATTAGTGTCCTCTCCAACATTTGTCATTTTGCTCTTTTATCATTTTTGCCAATCTCACAGATATGAAATAATATTGGAAGAGTTTGTGATGTGCATTTCCCTAATCAATAATGATTTGAAATATTTTTTTCATATAGTTAGATATAGTTCTGATTTCTTAATCCAAAAACTGTCTATTCATAGCTTTTGAATTCTAAGACAGAAAAGTGGCAAGGACTAGGCTTGTCGGGGGTCACACAGCTAGGAAGTGTCTGAGGCCAGGTTTTAATCAGGTAACCCCAAATCCAGACCTGGCACTCTATTCACTATGCTACCTTGTTCCCCCTAAGGTTGCAATTTCTAGAAAGTGCTCCTGGTTCTGACCTCTGAGGCCAAGCAAAATAAGTCAATCTCTCTTTCATGTGACAGCTTTGAAATATTTCACTATACTTTATAATAATGATATATGTAACATTAGGCAATGAATTATAATAGAAAGAACCATTGCACTTAAGGTCAAGGGACTTGGGTCACATCTTATCTCTGACATTTAGTATGTGTTCAGACCTTACCTTATTTACTCCTTTTTTCTCCCCTCTCTCCCCTACCCCAATCTCCCTATTTTTGTTAAGGATAAAAACAGTCCTAGCCATGGCTGTTTTTAGTCCTCAGTTTCTTCATCTGAAAAAGGAGGAAGTTAGACTAAATAAAATAATCTAAGGTTTCATCCAGCCTTAAATTCTAGAATATCAAAAGTTTATTTTAGTAACAAGCTTGGTAAAAAGGCTGTTCTCTTTTGTCAGGGAAGAAAAAGATAGGGGAAGGGGGTCACAGAACTAGTTCTGATGTTAAAAGCCTGCCATCACCAATCTTAAAATCAATGACTGCATCCAATAGTTACTGAGAGACAAACTGAAACAGCACACAGAGACAGTTATTTTTAAAAATCATACAAGTTCACCATGCCAACTAGAAGATCTAACAACCTTATTAGCAAAGCAAAAAAATACTAAAAACCTAGGAAGGATCTTCACTCTTCTTTGGGTTTTGCTATTGACTCCTCAAACTTATCCATCATATCCCAGAACAGCCTTCTCATCCTAGAAGATGCTGCCTCCTCCTCCCTTAAGATAGCTAGATGACTCAGGATATAGAGAACAGGTCCTGCAATCAGGAAGCCCTGAATTCAAATCCATTATCAGAAACTAACTGTGTGACTTTGATGAGTGTGTTTCTTTTTTTGCTTTTGTTTCTTCAACTCTAAAATGGGGATAATAATAGCATCTACCTCTCGGAATTGTAAGCATCAATTGAGATTTTTTTCATTTTTATTTAATTAATTACAAATAAGATTTTATTAAAGCACTTACCTGCCACATAATAAGTGCTTAATAAATCCTTCCTTCCTCCTCCCCTTCTTCTCCTTTTTTCTTTCTTTCTTCCCTTCTTCCTTCCTTTTTTCTTTCTTTCTTTCCTTTCTTCCTTTTTCCCTCCTTCTCTTTCTCCCTCCCTTCCTTCTTTCCTTAATATTGCTCATGTTTCCATCTGGCCTTGTTATTTTGGAATTTCCCTCTTCCAAATGTAAAGTATATAAAGGGGGGAAATGTGAAATAATTCTAGAAAGACAGGTTGGATAATGAATGTGGCCTGCTTTAAATGCCATAGTAAAGACTTTTTTTTTTATCCTAGAGACAATAGAGAGTCATTCAAAATTTTTGAGAAAGGAAAAGACACGGCCATGCCTATGCCTTAGAAATATCAATTTTGGCAGCTGTATGGAAGAAATATTGGAGAAGGAAGAGAAAAATCAGAAACAGGGAGAACAACTTGGTGGCTGTTATAAAAGTCTAGGCAGCAAGTGATAAGAGCTTAAATTAGAGTAATGGCTGCAAGAGGAAAGAGAAGGAAATGGATGGAAGAGATATTATGGAAACAAAATTGACAAGAATTGGTAAGTAATTGGATATTAGGGGTCAAGAAAACAGAGAAGAATAAAGATGACTCCAATGTTATAAATCTGGGGGACTGTTATAAATCCGGGGGACTGTTATAAATCTGGGGGACTATTACAAAGGTGGTGGTTCCATCAACATAAATAGGGCAATCTGAAGAGTATGCATAGGAGGTAAGATGTTGATTTCCATTATCGAAATGTTTATTTGAAATGTGGGCGCATCATGGTACAATGGAATGAACTCTGGCTTTGGAAGCAGAGGCCAGGGTTCAAATCCTTCCTTAGATACTTATTCACTTTGGAGCTTTGTGAAAGTCACTTAGTCTCTTTGGGCCTCAGTTTCCTGACTTGTAAAATGATGTAGCTGGACTAGATGGCTTCTTAGGTCTTTTCTAGCTATAAATTTGTGATCCAATATCAATGGAGCATTCATGTGGAAATATGTGGCAGGCATTCCATAATGATGAAGTTGTTTATAGTTAATCATGATGGACTATTGTTCAAGGAAAATTAGCCCTGAATACTAGGAAAAAGAATTAGCAAAGATCATTAATAACATTAGAGAAAAGGGAGGTAGGCTCAGGACATAGTCTTGGAGGACATTCATGCTTAGAGCACAAGAGACAGACAATGACTGCAACAAAGGAGTTAATGTCATCTGATAAGTAGGACTGGACGGCATCCTGAAGGCCAAGGGAGCAAAGGGACACAAATCCAGGAGCACAGTTTGGCCAATGGTTCAAAGAGTTCAAAGATTTTTTTACCCTTTGAGCAAATGGAAAAGGATTTAACTTGACATATCTAATGAGAAATATGAAATGCTTTATAAGGAAGATGAACTGGAAATGAAAGAAGTCTAAAGATTTGAAAGGATTCTTTTTACCTAAACTGTCCTCTCTTCTCCTTGAAATGTGCTAGACTGAAATAGAACTTATGTCTGATTTCAGACCAAATTTATGTCACAATTAATGCAAAGCTGATTTTTCTAGAAAAATTACATAAATTTTAAAGTATTAAAATATTTTCCTTATTAAAATTATAATATTCACAAGCTTTCTTCCCCATACCTCCTTCCTAATTCCATCTAAGAAATCTATCCTGGCTCCTATGGCAATAATATAGAAGCATCTTTTTGCTACAACTGTTGCAAAATATCTAGGACTGTATTATTTTATGAGAATGCTGCTAAACAAAGATGCAGAATAGTGGTCTTGTACTCTATTAATGAAGACAGGATCTGTTGATACAAAGTTCCCTGGCCTTTGAGCTTACTTCCCTTCTGTTCCTCCAGAAACACTGGGTCAAGAAAGGATTTGACAAATCTTAAGCCCTCCAAATGTCATTCTATTTAGAAATTTCATTGTGGCATTTAAGATGTTTGACAAAAATTATCTGATAGAATAATACAATTGGCAGGTATGACTTTGCATCATTGTTTTATTGGGTGTTCAGGGTTCCATATTGCTTTTGTTCTCTAGAGAGCATTGAGTAGTTTCTGTGAATCACTGTCATATAGAGGATCCTCAATCTATATCTCTATCCAGGGCTTCTTTCAAGAGTTCAAGGTCTATACTTCCTGTTGCCTGATTTATATTTCCACTCGGATATCCAGATTGTACCACTAATTCAACATTTTCTAAAATGAAGATATTGTCCCTCCAAAACATAGTTTTCCTCACTTCTCTATTATGTCCAAAACTATCCAGGCTTGGAATACAGGCATCATTTTTGACTCGTCTCCTCACATTTTTCACCTAATTTTGTCTACTGGGCAGTTGTGTTAATCCTTCCTCTACAATTCTCATATTACTATTTCCAATGCAAACACTTTAGTTTAGTTCTTTGGAATCTCTCCCCTTAGTGTATTATATAGCTGTATCTTAACACAGCCTGGTATGTTTCCTAGATTTTGAAAGATAAATTTTCAAGAGCTTAGAGAAAGAATAAAAAAGTTTCCAAATAAAAATTCTATAGTGGAAAATCAGCTCAGGAAAGATAGCAAACACTCAGAATGAAATTCTATAAACAAAGAAACATAATCCTAATAAGGAAGAAAAGAGGGAGTTGTCAAAATAGATCACTGGCTATTAGCTTATCATCTAACTTAGATTATAACAGGATTTATACAGAAGATGCAAACAAGGGCAAATAATGAACAATCACAAACACATGGCAAGGTCCTATAAAATAGTGTCAGGAGTGCTAAAGCTCAGAATTTTCCTTGCTGTTTTAGCAAAAGATGGAAAATGGCATTGTTCAGGAAAGGTATTTTTAAAAACTATACTGGAGGAAAGTAAATGAATAAAGAAGAAATAAGACAAATGGATGGGAAAATGATAATGGAACAACTCAATTCTTACTTTATAAGCATCTTCCCTGTGAAAAAGAATGATCTTTGATTTAGAAAGGACAGAATGAAAATCTCTAATAGGATGTTGATAGCCAAGATGATTGAGGGGACAGTGAAAGTGAGTTAGAAGCTGTCCTTGGTAAGTTCAAGCTACACATCATAGATGAATTACTTCTTAGGATACTAAAAGAAAGAAGATATGTTTGCTGAATGATCATGGTCAATGACCTTTGGATATCTTGGAGAACCAGAACAGGTGCTATAAAATTAGAGAATAGCAAATGTTGGATCAATTTTCTTAAAAGAGTATTGAATTTAATTTGCAAACTATAGGTCAACATCCCTGATTTTCGTTCCTAGAAATTCTAGAACTCATTATTATTTTTTAATTAAGTTCATTTAATTAATTAATTTAGAATATTTTTCCATGGTTACATGATTCATGTTCTTTTCCTGCCCTCTTCCCAACCCCTCTCCCATAGTGAATGAGCAATTCCACTGGGTTTCAATGTGTCATTGATCAAGACCCACTTCCACATTATTAATATTTGCATTAGGGTGATCGTTTAGAGTCTGCATCCCCAATCACATCCCCATCAAACCATGTGATCAAGTAGTTGTTTTTCTTCTGTGTTTCTACTCCCACAGTTCTTTCTCTGGATGTGGATGTGGATAGAGTTCTTTCTCATAAGTCCCTCAGAATTCTCCTGGATCATTGCATTGCTGCTAGTAGAGAAGTCCACTATATTCAACTGTGCCATCCAGTTCATTATTCCTTTTAGCACAATAGTGGTTCTATCACCAACAGATACCACAATTTATAGAACTCATTATTTTAAAATAGTGAACATTTAGAAAGAAATGTAGTAATAACCAAAAAAGCAAGCATGATTTCATCAAGAACAGAGCATGCCAGTCTGTAGTGTACCCTAATCAAGACAAAGGCTAACAAGGAAGAGAAATAATCCTGATAGTCTCTCAGCAAGAAAAGAGCCTACAGGAGAATGGGCAAAGAGGCAAAGGGAAAAATTGAAAAAAAGGGAGAAAAGGGAAGAAGTCTTAGTAGTGAAAGGGATCAACAATGATAAATATTTCTATGGGAAAAAAGTTATTTTACTTACTTTAAAAAGGAGATGGGAACCTTGTAATAGGTAGGATCTTTAGGGATTTGGTACTTAGAAAGACCACTTACCCTACCATTCAGAGATGCAGGGATGAGAAGTAAAATGGGGAAAAAATGACCAAGTCAAGGGCAAAGGTCAATAATGAAGTGAACATAGGAAAATTCCTACTATGTGACAATAACCTTCTCTTTATCACCTGCAGGCATTGGTATTTCAAGAGTGAGGCACAATACAAAGAAAAGGGACTGGGGAAAGATGTATGAGACACTAAGAAACTGATTAGAAGAAAATAGAAACAAAACTCATTGCTTCCTTAGAAGTTCTAATTCTATAAAGGATATAGAAACTAAATAAGTATAAGGACCATGATTCAAATAACAAAAGTTTAGAAGAGACGGAAGATGAAGACAAATAATGAAGAGAATGAGGGAAAGACATTCTTTTTTAGAAAAAGCACAGAAAATGAATTTAAAAAACTAATGAACAAAACAAACTGAAGGAGAAGAGAAAGAAGGATTCTTCTCAACCCCTTAACTGAGAAGAAAAAGAATGATATAAGTAGATAAAAGCAAGCAAGCAAGAAAATCAATAAGAAAACTTCTACTACTAAGGAAAGGGGTAACAAATAGAGAAGGAGAAAGACATCTGAGGATGAGGGAAAGAAAGCCTGTGGGAATTAGGGTTGCCTTAAAATAGATTAAGCTAAATATCTAAAAAGATATAATATTGTGTTTATAGAGAAAGACAGGGAACAACCCTAATTTGGAAGAAAATCTTGTTTTTACAAAGGTATATTTATTTAGACAATATAGGAAGGTCAGGAGTTTTTAAATTTCCTTACTTCCCTACCCCATGCCTCCAACACCTTTGGGGCACATTATATCACTTCAGGCTCTAGGGAGAAGAGGCTAAGATTTAACACAATTTCTACATAGCATTAATCTTACTAAGTTCATATCCAAGGGTGGAATTACTATTGGATGAGTCTTCATTTAAGCTGGCCTGAGTAGTAAATATCAAAATGTCTTTTTGAGATTCTGAGGCATTGTCTCTCACCAGATGTCATGAATTCAGAAGAAGTCACAGGAAGTGAAAGGATCTAATCAAGAGGGAGGCTAATGGTTTTTTTGAAGGCATCCCCAGCTCTAGCTCTGCAGTCACAGACAATCAAAGAGGCTACTGTCTACACTTGGAATGTCTACACCTTCTCTATTAAATGTTATCAAGACTTCTAGAAGAAGGCTTCTCAGGCTCTTCAATGAAGCTAATTACATCAGGGGCACTAGACTCATAATGCTCTTAAGATCTGGGATCTTTGGCTTGGGTCCCATTAAATATATTTTCCATAAGCTTTAGAAAAATCTCTCATTCTATTCTTGTGAACAACATGGAGAACTATGGGGTACATGAAGAGTTCCTGGATTAAAAAGGAGTCAAATGAGAAGACCTACAGTAGTCATGGAGCTTACACTCTAATTGTGGAAACAACATGCAACAAATATGTACAAATGAGTTCAGCTTGGAAAGTCTGAGGTAGAAGAGGGGAATCTAGGCTTTACCCTGTGATGCATAACATCTATATACATTAGTTGAAAAAAAATAATAGAAGACATTCCAACCAAATTCACAACTAACACAAAGTTGGGAAAGAGTTCAATAATTTAGCAACATTGGGCTAATAATATTAAATATTCAGAATGAAGGTAAAATCTAATATATGGATTCAAAAAACCAGTTTTACAAATACAAGATGGGAGAGACATGACCAGATGAAAGTTTGTCCGAAAAAGTTAGGAGAGTTTTAGTGGAAGACAAGTTTAGTGAATTAACTGCTAATTATTTCGAATTTATCCTGTTAATATAGCTCAGTTGTACATACTTGTTGCATGTTGTTTCCACAATTAGATTGTGTGCTCCTTGAGCTTGGGACTGTCTTTTGCCTCTTTTTTACCCCAGTGCTTAGCACACAGTACATACTAAATAGATATTTACTGACTGACTGATATGATAGTAAAAAAACAAAACCAAACCCAAACACAGTCTTGGACATAGTGACATGGCTCAGAGAAGTGAGAGTCCCAGTGTACTGGGTCCAATGGCCCAGACCACATCCTAAGCTACAATTTAGGTAGGACATTGGTAAAATGGAAAATTTCTACCGAAGGGTAATCAGAAGTGGGGGATGAGGGCTAAAGGGTCTGGGGATCTTATCATACAAATATCAGTTAAAGGGCATAGGGGTATACTTGGCCTAGAAGAGAGAAGACTTGGAGAGCAAGGAACAAGTCATTTTGGCCTCAGAAGGCAGAGCTAGAAGCAATGCACGGAAGTTAAAAACAGGAAAATACTGAAGGAAAGCAAAATTTCCAAGCACTTAAATCTTTCCCAGAGTAAAATAGATTCCCTTAGTAAATAGGAGGTTACTCCTTAAGTGTTCAAGCAAAGGCTGGCTTATCAGTAAGATCTAGAGAGGACTTTTGTTCACATACTGGTTGGACTAGACCTATTGTGAGATTCCTTCTCATTTCCACATTCGATGATTCTATGATACCTAATGACCCTCCCCATTAGATAATAAGGTCATTAAGAACAGAACTCATTTAATTTTTATATTTCTAGCCTCTAATAGTGTTTTGCATAAAGCTGACACTTGGAAGGCACGGCACCAAATATTTATGATGCTCTTTACTATGTGCCAGGCACTGTGCTAAGCTCAAGGAATAAAATTTAAAAAAGGGTAAAAACAGTTCCTACTATCAAGGGGCCCATGTTCTGATAGGAGAGACAACACATAAATAGCTATATAGAAACAAGACATATGCAGGATAAGGTGGAAGTAATCTCAGAGATAAAGCACTATCATAAAATAAGTCTTGTTCTATTATTAAATGAATGTGATACAAGTAGTTGGATGCCAGGGAAGAAATGAGATAAGAGGGAATATTTTATAAATGTGAGCCATTATTACAAGAATACAATTAAAGGTATAAATTTTAAATATCTTTTATAAGCATGAGAAAGTTAAAGTTGAAAAACAGATGCTAAATCAACAATTTGCCATAAAACTGAATGTGAGATGGCACAATAAATATAAAAATTTTCACTGCAATACATTTAAATGAAATCCTTTCTCATACATAATTTGACAATCTTTCTTTTTTTTTTTTGAGAGCTCAAAATCAGCAATGACATTTATAGCATCAAGCACTTATGTCTGTGGCTGAAGGGAATTTCAACCTTGTAATAAAAGCAGACTTCTAAATGGAAACCAAGTTTTAGTATATTAGAGAGATGCACAATTTTGGCTCTGTTTCCTATTTCATAAATTGTACTCTGACCCTGTCCCTATCTCTGTTTCTGTTTCTGTCTATACACACACATGCACCCCCCTCTCCCCCAAAACACTCCATCTCTCAATGGTTCGTTTCACTGGCTACCCTTATGCCCAGAATTCTCTTCTTCCTCATCTCCATCTCCTGGCTTCCTTAGTTTTCTTCAAGGTCCAGCTAAAATCCCACCTTCTACAAGAAGCCTTTCATGATTACCCTTAATGCTGGTGCCTGATTATCCCCAATTTATTCTCTAATTTTCTTCTTTATACATAAAATTTTTTATTTTGTCTCTCCTGTTTGACCATGAGCTACTTGAAAGCAGGGATTGGTTTTGCCTTTTTTAGGAAATATATTTAACACATATTTACCATAACACCTGGCACAGAATAGAAGCTTATAAATACTTATTGGCTTGTCTTGGCTCTATGATCCTGATCAAATCGCTTAATCTCTCAGTACTCTAGGCAATTTTTTAAGACTATCAATTGCAGAATCTAGACTATGTCAGTAATTGGATTTTCCTCCTTCGGGATTTCCCTAAAACAGTGTAATTATGGGTCCAGTCCCTACTGTGAGAATGTATATCCACACTCAGAATATACAGCATATATAGCATCTATACATATATGCATGCCCTACAGGTTATATACATGTTACATATGTGCATTTAATACACATGTACGTGGAGATGTGAGATAGGGAATGTTTGAGAGAAGTTGTCCTTCCCCACTTGTAGGTATTCTTGAAATACAAACTTTAAATATCTCTCCTTTTTCTACCTTATTAGTCTGTCATATTTTTTGTTTGTTGGTTTCATTTTGCAGATTTTATTAAATAATTTGATTGTCCATAATAGTAGCAATTGTGATTGGACTGACCCAATAACATTTTATTGAGATCATACTCTAAAAGAGATTATAATAGTTCTTAAGAAAATCTGTGATCCAGAAATATGACGTATTTCCTTAAATTTCTGTTCTGAACTTAATAAACACCAGAAAGAGAATTTCCATATACTCCATGTTTTCTTTTGACAAAGATTTAATTTACGAACTATCTTCTTTTACAAATCTCATCCTACACACATTTGTCCATTTTTATAAATTCAACCCACCCTCTCCGGTATTACTAGTAACACCAACTGCACAGTAGGCAGAAAAACTGCAAATTTAAGTAATCTCTCTCACTGAATGACCGTAGCTTAATGGCAATCCAGTGATTGCTGGCAACAGAAGATATCAATGACAACCAGTCCAGGGTATATTCCTGCTACCAAGCAAACAGAGTCACATTCACCCCAAATAATAATGATGATACTGATGACAACTAGCGTTCACATATTCCCTTAAGGTTTTCAGAGCACTCTACCTGTTATCTCATTTGATCCTTGAAATAATCCTGTAGGTGTTATTTTCACTGCCATTTTTCAGATAAGGAAACCAAGTCTGATAAAGGCTAAGGGACTTTTGCCCATAGTCACAACTGGTAAATATTTGAGGCAGGATTCAAACTCCTAACTCCAGGTCGAGTTCTATCCATTCCATCTAGCTGCCTGGAACACTCCAGGCATAAGGGATCACCTTCAATAATTCATGGAAGCAAGAGAGAAGAAGAGTTTGGGGGATAGTTTGACTAGAACACAAAATCTATGCAAACAAGTCAACAAACATTTATAAAATGCCCACTATATATAAGGCACTGTGCAAAGATAAAAATGTAATATTCTTTGCCCTGAGGATGCTTATATTCTACTGTAAAAGAAACTCTCATTGGAGGGTTCCATTGGAATAGTCTAATGCATTGGCAGTAAATATGGGATACTTTCTCTTAAAAAAATCCAAACAAACTGAGATTAATCTTATGTTGGAGGAGATGTTGATAAGGTACTTTATGAGTAATTCATATATCCTCTGAAGAATTTTCTGGATTCCATTCTGTCTCTTTTTTATTGTCTTTAATTGGATGATATGATATGGCATTCAGCTGTGCATACCAGCTAGCTGTTGGTGTATGCCTGCAGTGTCTTTCTGAGATCTTTGCTAGTTCTCTAGCATTCCTTTTGTCACAGTGGTGTTTGATGCCTGTCTTTTGGGGTATTCCTTGATAATTCCACCTTTTCTTCTATGGTTATTACTGTGGCAACAGTTGCCACATCCATGACTGTGTGCATGTCCTGAAATATTTTTATACTTTGTCGAGTTTGAAGGGAGAATGAATTCTTTTATGATAGTTATAGAAAATGTCATATTAAATAACTTTCTTTTGGTAAAAAATGAATTAGCTAGTTGCACATACATTATCAAACTCAAAACTGACTTTGTGAAGTTCTAGTCTATAAATGACCATCTGTTTTTCAGGTTATTTTTGTCATCCATGTTTTATTAAGTCTAATTTCTAAAGTTTGCCTTAAGTAAATATTTTCAATGACTTCAGGTTGTTCAATTTTTCTCTCTTTAAAGCTTAGTAGATCTTTGATTTCATCCCTTATTTTACCTATTCTAGGCTTAGAGATGAAGCTATAAATCTGAGGCAGCCAGATAGCATTGAGCTTAGAGTCAGAAAAGCCTGAATTCAAATCAGCTTTTTTTTTTAAGATCATCCAAGGCGGCATTACGAATTTAATTTATGAAGAGAGCAAAATATACACTAAAGATATTTTCATCTGAATACTAATTGTATTCTAATGTATCAGTACAATAAAAGGAAAGACACTGACTAGCTGTATGAACCATGGGCAAATCACTTAAATTCTGTATATTGCAGTTTTCTAAACTGTAAAAATGGAAATAATAATGACATCTCCTTTGCAGGGATGTTGTGGGGATCAAATCAGATATTTGTAAAGTGCTAACCACTACTTAGCACAGTACCTGATGCACAGTAGGTACTTAATAAATGCTTGGGGACTTTTCTAAGATAAAAAGACAAAACAAGACAATTTGCCCCTTAAGGAGCTTAAATTCCATTTGGAGAGATAAAACACACATATATACATGTAAAGAGTTTACATTCCATTGGAAGAGATAAAATACATAGAGATACTATACATATATAGAGATACTATACATATATATATATATATATATACATATATATATGCACACATCCATACATATCTTTGTACATACACATATAATAAAGGCAAGAAAAATCTGAGAATGAAGCCTGAACATTTCAGGCTATAGGAAGGACACGAGGCTCATATAGGAGGTATGTTTCCAGCAGATGAGGTTTTACTATTTATTTTGGGTTTGTTTCCTTCTGTCTTTGTCTTTTTTATTACCAGAACCCCAAGGATCCTGCTTGCTGGCTTAGTATTCCTCTGTGCCAAGCTTCTTACAATAGAGTCAACCTGTAATCCTCTGTTTTCCTTTCTAGTTCTTTGATTCTTAAGAGCT
The DNA here is from genome assembly GCF_016433145.1 of Gracilinanus agilis. Classification (NCBI taxonomy): domain Eukaryota; kingdom Metazoa; phylum Chordata; class Mammalia; order Didelphimorphia; family Didelphidae; genus Gracilinanus; species Gracilinanus agilis. The sequence goes on along the minus strand of NC_058133.1, from coordinate 80,827,178 downwards.
GCTGAATCACTTTGTTAGTGGGGGTAACTCAATCAGTGCTGGATATCTTTAGAGCTACACTGGCCAGCGTTTCAGGGTTCCTTCTACTCTTTATAAATTTATAAATTGCTGTAATAGCCCCAAGGTCCAGAAAATCTCCTCTTAGTGTCAACCAGGCTGTCATTCTCCTACTTGGCACTGTTCATCCATCCAGTCTGTAGTAGGAACCATGTATGGTGGAAAAGGCTCATAGCTTTTATTCTTAAAGTGTAAATAATTTTGCATATTATCTCATTTGAACATTAACACAACACAGTGAGACAAGTGTTATTACTATCATCCCCATTTTATGGATGAGGAAAACTGAGACAGAAAGGTAAGCTGGTCAGTGTGAGGCAGGATTGAATTTTTTTAATAGGAACATTCCCACTGAGGAAAAAGGTACACTTTTAGCCACTTCTGCTTAATTTTTGATCTTTAAGAATCATTCCCCAAACTTCATGACTTAAACATTGGTTGTTTTGTCCCTCTCTTTAGGGACAAAACATATACAACAGGCGAGTGTATGGTGTATGTATGGTTTGTGTGTGTAAAAATACAAGAGGGAGGAGATAGTAGATAGAGAGTGGGTCCCAGGGACCAGGATGACCTGGCTTTAAGTCTTGCCTTTTTTGTTCCTTGCACAAGACAATTTCCCTTCACACTCTGAGCATCTTCCCTGGCAGTTGTCCTTTTGTCTGCTATTCTCTCCTTCCTCCTTGTTTTCTCGGCTTCCTTCAAGCCTCAGCTAAAATCTCACCTTCTATGAGAAGTCAAATTGCCCCTTAATGCTTAGTGCCTTTCCCATAGGATTATATCTAATTTATCCTTTACAAATAAATACTTATAAAGTAACAGCATATTAACTAAAGCAAAATCAGTATGGCCAAAAGCTTCAGGGGTCTAAAGAGCCATTTATTTGTTAATTCAGTAATTATTGAACAATAGCATCATAATATTTATACTGCCTTTATTGATTATGTCAAAGCCTTTAATTCACTCCTGCTTGTTCACATATTATAAATATATAAAACAGACCAAGGTATAGGAAGGACACTAGTGTCACAGTGTCTGGAAAAGTCTGTCTGTTGTTGCCTTCTAACTCTACCTGTCTCAGAAGGTGAATAGTCTGCTTCTTCAACAATCCTTTGTAATCATGATTGGTCAGGGTACTAACTGGAGTTCTTCTGCTGTTCAAAATTGTTTTTCTTTTATAAAGTCTTTATTATATAAATTGTTCTGCTGATCCTGGCCATTTCCCTCTGTATCAGTTTATACAAATCTTCCCCTGTTTTTCTGAAAGGGTCCAATAGGCAGCTAGGTGGTACAGCTACATCTGGAGTAAGGAAGACTTGAGTTCAAATAGCTGTGTGATCTTGGGCAAGTCATTTGTCCTCTGTTTGCCTCTATTTCCTCAACTATAAAACTAGGAAGATAACAACATTTGCCTCATCAAATGAGATATTTGTAAAGCACTTGGCACCATGGCTGGCACATAGTAGAAGCTACATAAATGCTTATTCCCTTTTCTTCCTTTTCTTCTCATTTTGCAACTTCTTTCCTACAATTATAGTCCATTACATTCATATTCCATAATTCATTTTAACCAGTTCCCAAATGCTAAGTACCCACTTAGTTTCTAGTCTATCAATTTTACCTAACATCTTTTTTTTCTTTTGAAAAAAAAATTTCCTGTCTTAAGAATCAATACTAAGTATCAGATCCAAGCCAGAAGAGTGGTGAAGGGTAGTCAATTGGAGTTATAAGTGACTTGGACTGGGTCACACAGCTAAGGACATGTCTGAAGCCAGATCTGAACCTAGGACCTCTCATCTCCAGAGCTGGCTCTCCAAAGCTGCCCCTTTGTCTCATCTCTTAAATATAATGCCTTCTCTCCTCTGTTACTCCCACCATCTTGGTGAAAGTCCTAAAATTCTCACACCTGGATTATTGCAAGAACCTGACCATTAGTCTGCCTGCCACAAGTCTCTTTTCTTCTCCAGTCCATCTTCCATGCTGCCACCAAAGTGATTTTCCTAACATGCAGGTCTAATCATGTAACCCCTTCCCCCCTTATTCAAACGCCAGTGGATCCCTATTACCTTCAAAATGAAATATAAAATAGAGATTCTGCTTGATTGGCAGTGGTCTCTGGATTTGAGGGGAAAGATAATGAGTTCAGTTTTGGACATGTTGAGTTTAAAATGTTCACAAGCCACCCAGCTGGAGATGTCCACCACATCTGAAACAAAAGTCTGTCCCTCACGTCTAGAATACATTTTCTCCTCACCTTTCTTGGATGAGTCTCATCTCAATTCAAATAGTGATCTGACAGCATGTAAGTTCCTAGAGAGTAAGGACTGTTTCTTTTTTGTTTGTTCCTGCATCCCCAGGACCTAGCACAGTACCTGGAATACACGGTGTGTTTAATAAATACTGATTGGTTGGTATTCTACAGGTTTCTCCATTCTAGGAATGTTCTTGATACCCATCCAGATTAGAGGCAGACTCCAGGGACCTTTATATGTATGACTCATATGTATTCTCTCTGGGATTGGTCCAGAACCAGCCCATCCTTGGAAGAATGGAATCATCTTGGGGAATATTTCCCCTTTAGCTATCATTTGCATTCACATTTAGATATGTTGGGGAGGTAGGTTGGTGCAGTGGATAGAACCTCCTAGGTTAAAAAATCCAGCCTCAGACACTGACTAGTTGTGTGATCCTGGGCAAGTCATTTAATCCCACGTACCTCAGTTTCCTCATCTGTAAAATGAGCTGGAGAAGGAAACAGTAAACCACTCAAGAGTCTTTGCCAAGAAAACCCCAAATGGGGTCCCAAAGAATCAGAAACAACTGAACACCAACTTAGATACTTTAGTTGATGTGAGATCCACATTGCTGAGAGGGATTCAAGCTGCAGTGGTGGGTTCGGGCTACATCAGAGAATCCATAGTGCCCCCCAGAACTCTAAGAGAGGGGGCAGTTAAAGGCAGCTGGAGTCCTGGTATATGATCTCACAGTTGATTTTATATTCTCTCATCCAATCGCTAAGTCAGTTTGACCACTGGAGTATTAACTCCTTCCCCAAATGTGTAGATGGTAAATAAGCCATAAATGAAAATTAACTTCTGGCCTCTAATGTTCCAGGGCAGGAAATATTGAAATATCATTCAAAATAGGCCTGAAGCACTAATGTAAGCATTTTTTGATACTGCTCATCCTCATTTCTATCAGATATCTCATGGTAAACAGAAAACTAATCAACAGGGAAAGTGTGGGGCACACGTGGAATGACCAAAAGCTATATCTTGTCATGTGCATCTACCATGGTGCAAGTGTCAGGGACTGGGCTAGAGGTATTTATTCTGATAATATTTTGATATTTTAAAATATTTTGATAATATGATTGGCTTCCTTTATATCTTATATATATATGCAAGCCTATGCATTTTATGTATTCAAAAATACAAAAACATACAAAATATTCAAAATATACAAAAATTCAAAAATATAAAATATGCAAAAATCTGGGGCACTAGGTAACTTAGTGGATTGAGAGCCTCTCCTAGAGAGGGGAGATCCTAGGTTCAAATCTGGCTCCAGATAATTCCTATCTGTGGGACGCTGGGGGAGTCACTTAACCCCCATTGCCTAGTCCTTACCGCTCTTCTGCCTTGGAACCAATACACAGTATTGATTCTAAGATGGAAAGTAAGGGTTTAAAATATTATTTTGTAAATTGTAATTATTAAATTAATTAATTAAAATATATAAAATTTATACTTATATAAAATAGACAATATATTATATATAAACTATAAAAATATAATAAAAAGGTATATTTATGTGTATGTGTGTATATATATATATGTTTATATATATTTATATATATGTATATAAATAAAATTCAGGGAAGTCCCTACACTAGCCTAGATTACCGAAGGGTTCTTGACACAAAAAAAAGATGAAGTAATCCTGATCTAGAACAGAAATGTCAAACACCTACAGGGCAACAGGGCACAAATCAGATTAAAATGCAACTGAGAACTATTTAACAAAATAAAAATACTATAAAACACAGATAATGTTAACATGTGGTTTTTTAAGTCAATATATGTCAGTTAGGAAATCCTTCCTTATGTATGGTTTACTAAATAGAGAGTTCTCAAAGGCTATACAAGTTCCAATCAGGCCTTCTCAAGTTGAAAAGACTACAAATACTGGAACAGTAAGAAACTGTTCTCCTCTCCTGGCACCATCAGAAAGGTTCCTTTAATTTTTTTTTATTTGATTTGGCCCTAGCAACTCAAGAAGGTGGTAAATTAAGGTGTGAAAGGTTTGCAATAACTGTTTTGAAGTAATGAACAGATGCCTGGAAAACATAAGGGTTCTGCTTAATATTATAACTTTAATCCTCAGGGTTAAGATTAATTTTTTTATTCCAATTATCAGCTAGGAATTAATAATTTCCAAAAAAAAAGAATTAATAATTTCCAGAAGTTCAACCTTCAGACTTCACGAGGTTTGTAAAACACATCAAGTTTGTCATCAATCTCTGTTCAGTTGTTTTTCCATCACATCCAGTTCTTAAATGACCCCATTTGGGGTTTTCATGACAAAGATACTGAAATGGCATGCCATTTCCTTCTCCAGTTCATTTTACAGATGAGGAAACTGAGTCAAACAGGGTGAAATGACTTCCATAGGATCATACTGCTAATAAGTGTTTAAGGCCAGGTTTCTACTGAAAAGGTGAGTCCTCTTGACTCCATGCAACAGCACTCTAACCACTGTGCCACCTAACTGCCATTAATCTCTTAACTAACAAACAAGGAATAAAAATGAAGTTAAGCTATCAAAGGAAAGTATATTTTGTCATATGGTAGACTTTTTTACACCTTATTATTAAATATCAACCTGTAAAACTCAGGATTTTGTAATAGATTTTCCCCCAAATTCTTACAAATTATCATAGTTCTGCTATTTTTAATTTATAATAAGTGTAATTTACTGATTGAGATAATTATGACTTTCTGAAAAAGAAAAAAAAGCTTTCTGAAAGAAAAAAATTCTTTTCTTTCTTTATACTTTCTTATACCACCCCCTTCCCTAATAACATAATCTGACATTGATTTTTCCTTTCCTAATTGCTCATAGCCCATCAGCACAGGTACATGCAAGTATTCTGGTTAGAATCAATTTTGACACTTTATTTTAAGATATCTTGTAAATTCCCACTTTTTTCCTTTTTTTCCTAATCTCTCAGTTCTACTATACTCTTTTATGTACCATCCCCCCCCCCCCCCAGAAGACTGAAATCTCCTTGAGGACCAGAACTTTGTACTCTCCATAGATGTACAGAGGAGGGGACTCAGTCTTCCTTAGACTTTTTTTGTATCCCCAGGCTCCCTCCCTCAAAGTAAAGTTCAAGGTAGAAAAGAATTTGGAATCATAGAATCTCAGGGTCAGAAACAACTTAAGAACTCATCTTCTCTAACCCATAACTGCATAGGAATGTATCCTTAAAAAGTGCTCATTCAGTCTATGTTTAAAGACTTCCAATGTTAACTAATTGGGGCATCCATTCTCCTCTTTGGCAGCTCCAATTGCTGGGGAATTTATTCTTAATCTAAGCCCAAATCTGTTCGATTCTCTTTTAACCCCTTAATCTTAGGGCTGCCCTCCAATATCATGTTAGGAAAAAATCTCTCTTCCATATAACTAGGAGTCTATGTTTTTTGAAAATGTGAGTACTCCCTTCACCAATGCAGACTACAGTCTTCTCTATGACTTGGTAGGTAATTTTTTTTGAGCTTCCCAGCATATCAGTTTATTAAGCGATGCTTGCCAATTGCATAACAAATCAGGACCAGGCCACCTCAATTTTAGCAATAGAATCCAAATATAGAGGAGACAGATTTTTACTCATGAAAAATAATTACTTAAACAAGATCAATTAATTAAAAGAAAATAACCAACCAGTATACAAAAATTAGGTAATGTGATATCTATGGAGGAAACATTAGGGACTTTCTAAGTTGGGAGAAGGAGATCGAGATGCAATTCTGTGAACTCAGAAAAAGAGGGTATCCGGTACCCCTGGAGAGAAATTCAAGTTGATAAGATCCTAAGATTTTATCAAAGCATTTGTTTAGAAAGTCATTTATCTCCTCTTACCCACTCATACTGCTTTCATCATTTCTTGCCTGTTCTATTCCAATATTTCCTTTCAGTTAGTCTTGATCTGTGGACCAATCTATCCTCCAATAGTTGCCAAGTTAATATTCCTAAAACACAGGTCTGATCATGCCACTTTCTTAACTCAAAAATCTCTAATGGCTCTTTATTGTCATTAGGATGATGATAGATTCCTTAGCTTGACATTTAGAGTTCTCCAGTCTTTATTTTTCCTTGCTTCTCCTACTCTCTGCCCCCATCAAACTGGTTTTCTAGTTATATTCCATACATGACTTCTGTCTTTTGTACAAGCAATACTCCCTACCTAAAATGTGCTCCCATTCTCACTTTCATCTTCTATAATTCCTTTTAGCTCCCTTTAAAAAAGCAGAACCTATGTGAGGCTTTTTGTGGTCACATCCAGCTATTCCCCACATCCTTCTTTCCCTTTGGTAATTACTTTGTATTTATTTTGTGTTTATTTATTCACATATATATTATTATACCCTGCCAATAGGAGGCAAACTCCTTGAGGGCAAACAGATTTTTCCCATGACAACAAAAAGAGAAATCAATGGATTTGTTATGGAAAGATCTGGAGGCAAATCCTGTCTTAGAAAATTAATAACTTTGTGACCTAAGGTTTAATCTCTCTGAGCCATAGTTTTTTCATGCATAAATGAAGGTTTGGATTAAATTTTTGTTGGGGGAAGGGAAGAGAACAAGCATCTGTTCAGTGTTTGCAATAAACAAGGCATCTTACTAAGTGTTGATCTCTTTTGATCCTTACAATAATCCTCAGTTGAGGAAACTGAGGCAGAATGGTTACATGACTTGCTCAGGGTCACAAAGCTAACAGGTGTCTGAGGACAGATTTGAACTCATGTCTATCTATTGAATCACTGAGCTGATTCTTTGTGTTCCAAGCCTTGCACATAGAAGGTGCTTAATAAATGTTGAATTAAAATGAATTATTATGGTCATGGTATTAATGCAGGGTGGCAGGGCATTTAATGGGGAAATTTTACAACTTAAAAGCTCTCAGCAAAAATTCAGATATTCTGGGTCATGAGACCTACTGTTTACCTTCTTTTGCATAAGCCTGGTCATACTATTTGTCCCAACAGCCTGTTAAGGCAATGTTTCTCAAATTGTCTTCCCTGAAACCCACAGCCTTTCAAAGCAGTCCACACAGCACTGTGAAATGAAAAATTAAGATGGCAGACCTAGCAAACCAATTTAGTTTGCTGTCTGTCACTGCATACAATATGTGTGTTTTCCCTATGTGGAGGGTATTTTAAACTGGTTAGTATTTATTAAAACAAAAAAAATCAACCCAGCATTTTATTGGTCAAGAATAACAATATACTTAATGATTTAAGACATGCTATCAGCTGAGTGACCACTGGTGTCAGCGGTATGCACATGTTGTGAATCAATGTCTGTTTATATTCCTGTGTTTTTTGAAAATTAGAAATAGTAATGTTTTTAAATCTATTCTGAATAATAGGAAGTTTAAAGAAACAAAAAAGCAAAAGGGTAAAAAACCAAAATTACGATAAGGAAATAAATATCCATAAACAATTGATATCAAATCTCAAAAATATAAAGCACCACAATTATAATGATAACTACCTTTAATTTGTATCTATTCTATAAATTATCATATTTTTAAAAATAATTCTAGTTTCCTAGAAAAAAATTCTGAAAGCATTTATAAATAAAACAGAATTTGAAAGGAAAACTAAAAACATTTTTATGGCAAAAATGTGAACTAAAACAATCACCAGGGGGCAGCTGGTTAGCTCTGTGGATTGAGAACCAGGTCTAGAGACAGGAGGTGCTAGTTTCAAATCTGGCCTCAGACATTTCCTAACTGTGTGACCCTAGGCAAGTCATTTGACCCCCAATGCCTAGCCCTCACCACTCTTCTGCCTTGGAACCAATACAAAGTATTGACTCCAAGACAAGGGTTTAAAAAAAAAAGAAAATAAATAGGAAATAAAAACTGTTGGGAAACATTTATAAGATAAACTATTGCCACAATTTTGTTTCCATTTATATCAGAAAGTCAGACTGTGCTAACAAACAATCAAATCCTTCCTCCTGAGTTTACACCATTGTTATACTTGGAATAAATATTCTGAAAATATTTTGTTTAAATTAGCCTCATCTCATTTGGTTCCAATGAAATAGAATTTTGGAAAGATCACTGAAATAGATTTTAACCCATGCTTAAAATCAAAAGTTTTTGTTTAAAATGAAGAGTTGGAAAAGAAAATAACAGAATTCAATGGTATGTGAACAGTAGAGCTAATTTTGCTTCATAAGAAAAGATGAGGAAAATTTACTGGGGTGGGACACCAAGGAAAGACAGACGAGACCTAAGAGGCCATCTAGTCCAACTCAGACATGAAAAGATTCCCCATTGTATATAACACACTCAACAAGTGATTATTCAGTGTCCTGCTATCAGTGTGAAACATTGCATAAAAACTATCAGACTCAATTAATGTGCTGTTTAGGCTCTACTAAGCTGCTTTCTCTCCTTTCCCTTAAAAAAACAACACAACACTTTTACCTTTTGTATTAATATCAGTTCTAAGACAGAAGGGCAGCAAGGGCTAAACAACTGGGGTTAAGTGACTTGCCCAGGATCACACAGCTAGGAAGTGTCAGGGACCAAATTTGAACCCAAGTGCTCCCGACTCAAGGTCTGGGGTTCAAACCATTGTGCACCATGCTATGCCCTGTCCTTTCACTTTTAAAAATATTATATTGTTGCATGGCTTCCTGGGATACAAGAATAGAAAAGGGATAAATTTGGAAATGATTGTGATAGAAAAACCTACCTCAGAGTCGTTATGTATGTATATACTGATGTGAAAAAAATAGTATGTTCTAGACCTCCTAGACTAATACAGGTCCTTGCCTCTTGCCCCAGCTCCCTGTTTTTGGCTAATTAATTGTTTGTATTTTAAAAGAGAACATCCATGGCCAAATAACTAGAATTTGCCTGCCCACCTATACAAGTAACATCAGGCAACTTTTTGGATCCAGCTGCCCTGAGGCTTTTTCCTAATGTCAAGAGATGTTATGGCATTCATTGTCCCTTTCCCCTGAATTTTTTCTTGCATCTGGCACTAATTTACTCCCTAAGCAGGCAACAGAAAAAAAAATTAAAGTTACTATTTTCAAAGTATCTGATCCATAACTGAGTACTCAATAATCTGTCTATAGTTGAATTTTTCATATCTTTAAAAAACTATAATTTTCATACTATCTTAGTTTTCATTCTATCTTTAGGAGTGATGCTTAAAAAAAGTATTATACTTCCAAGCCAGAAAAGTTACACATTACTCTGTCTTCTAACAAATACTTAGAATAATATAAGCAAAAAGAAGAAAATGCTGTAATACTAATGCATGCCCTAGGAAATAATTTTCAATATTAAACATCGACTAAAGGCAGATTTATTGCTCTTCTCCTTAGTGGAGCGATTTAAAGTCATTGGAGATAAATATGGCATAATCCGATTACATTCATCTTTCCTGTATCATCTGCTGAGACTGGCCTGCTAACTTAATTAACACACAGCAACATACAAACACCAGACAACAAGAAGCTGGTAGAGGTCAAGCTAGAAAGAGACTAATCCCTGGGAACAGAATTACTTTAAACAACAAAATTAACAGAGAATTGTTGTGTTGATCAGCTTTTAGGGAGAGTTACAAGCCTGCAGTAAATTGGCTGGAGTTTGTTTCCTAGGCTTAATTGCTGAGAAACCCAATCAAAGAATCTGAGGCCATCAGACACTTGACAAATCTGGCACCCATAGATCTGGGCATCAAGAGATCAGTCCTTCACTGAAACTCACAGACACTTCAGTTTTTTGAGAAAACTATGGAAAGCACTATTATTTTACAGCACCTAGAATGTTCATAAAACAAAACAAGTGCAATCCTTATTAGCTGTTGACTCTTAACTACTGTGTGAACATCTCCCATGAGATTTACAGAAAGTGATGAAAAATGCAGAAAGCGGAATTGGGGGGGTGAATGATGAGAAATGGACACAATAATTAAAACAACATAAAGGAAAAGAATCACACCAGAACCACAAAACTCGGCTGAAACTGCAATATGTGCAGTTATAATGACTAAACATGGCCTTGAAAAATAAAGGAGAAAATATTCACTCCTGTCTTTGCAGAGGTGGGGGGCTATGAGTGTGGAAAACTGATATACTGAAGGACTTGGTTGATGGGGGGTAGTTCAAAAAAATTTTTTTTTAAACCCTTACCTTCCATATTGGAGTCAATACTGTGTATTGGCTCCAAGGCAGAAGAGTGGTAAGGGGAGGCAATGGGGGTCAAGTGACTTGCCCAGGGTCACACAGCTGGGAAATGTCTGAGGCCAGATTTGAACCGAGGATCTCCCATCTCTAGACCTGGTTCTCAATCCACTGAACCACCCAGCTGCCCCCCAGTGATGGGGTTAGTTTTGCTGAACGAGCTCTCTCTCCTGCCCCTTTCACCCTTCCCCCAACTTAATAAAATATTTGTTATAAGGGGTGGTTTTTTTGGGGGGGAGGGAGCAAAAATATATTTCTAAATGATATAAAGCAAAAGTTGTTAATTTTTAAAATTGAATTAATTTGCTCCAATTTCATTGAAAAGATGGACATTTTGTGGGATGCTGAAGACTAAGACCCCACTCATGAATTATGAATTGTGCCCAAAGTTATTAAACTGTGTAGACCTTTTAACCCAGCACTATCACTATTAGGTTTATTTCCAAAGGTGACCAGGGAAAAGGAAAAGGAACCTATATGTTCTAAAATATTTATAGCAGCTCTCTGTGTGGTTGCAAAGAACAGGAAATTGAAGGGGTGCCCCTCTATTGGGAATGGCTAACCAAGCTGGAGTATATGATTGTGAAGGGATACTACTGCGCCATAAGAAATGATAAGTGGATTAATTTTGGAAAAGCACAAAAAGACCTATATGGGATCATTAAAGTAGAAAGAGCAGAACCAAGAGAACATTATACTCAGCAACAGAAATACAAGTTTGAAGAATGATTTGTGTATGTCCGCCTCCAGAGAAAGGACTGATAAATAGAAACAAAGAAGATGTAGTTTTATATATACAAATACATTTTTGTCAAATGATGCCTTCTCTCGTGAGGAGAGGGGAGAGAGTGCGGAAGATACTCAGCAATTTTAAAGTAACAAACAAAAAATTAATTTTTAAAAACCCACTCACAGGGTTACAGTGCATAATTCCACTCAATGTAACTGGTAGTTATTAAGCTTTATATATTATAACTGGTACTTTATTTATAAATTATATTATAAATTATAAACTTATTATAATTTATATACAATTATAATTATAATATATATTATATATAAATGATAATTTATAAGTTATATTATAAATTATATACTTGTTATAAATTATATACACTTATAATATATATTATATATAAATTATAATTTATAAATTATATTATATATTTATACATTATATGATTTATATTATAACTGGTACTTATTAAGTAGGGCACTGGAGATACAAAGTTGTACCTGCCTTCAAGAAGCTTCATTCAACTGAGAAATAACAACGTACCACAGAGACAGAAGTATCAGTGATATACAAAGTAATGGAGAGCGAAGATATACTAACAATTAAGGGAAAGCAGCAAGGGGAAGGACTATGTTGTTTTAGCACCAGGAACTTGTTCCTGTCCAGCTGTTTCAGTCATGTCCAAACTCTCGGAGACCCCATTTGGGGTTTTCTAGAAAAAGCTGCTGAAATGGGTTTGCCATTTCTTTCTCCAGCTCATTTTATAGATGAGGAAACTGAGGCATTCAAGAGCCCAAAAGACAGCTGATTGTATCCTCTGGGGTTCTGTCTGAACTGGTGCCCATGAGAGCAGCTGGGGATTTTCTGTCACATCACCTTGGCTTATGAGAAGAGACTCTTCTTTTGCATCAAAAGACTGATTCTACTACAGGCTACCTTAGATGACAGCCCCTAAATTTAGTAAAGGTTTGAAACCTCACTTTCCTTTTCTTTTTCCTATTTTTAAATGTAAAAAAAACATTACTTTCCATCTTAGAATCAATATTAAGTATCAATTTCAAGGCAGAAAAGTGGTAAGGGCTAGGTAAATGGGGCTAAGTGATTTTTCCTGGGTCACACACCTTTGAAGCCACATTTGAACCCAGGTCCTTCTGATGCCAGGCTTGGGGCTATATCCACTATGCTACATAGCTGCCCCTGTCCTGCCCCTACTTGTTTTTTGCTGTCATTTCTTATAAAATTTTCTGTATCTTTTCTTCTACTATAAATACAGACTCTGGCCTTATCTAGGTTCTTAAATCCCTATAAGTATTTCAGTGACACAAAGTCTGGGAACTGTCAACTGGCACAACCTAACAGTAGTTTCTTTTCATTGCCAAGTTTGTCCTTTTCTTTGCTCTGAGAAAAAGTTTTGGGGAAGAAGCAACATAAAGAATTGCCTGAGGAAAGCTTGCAGACTATTAAATTTGAAAGATTTAGGCTCATAAATTTAGAGCAGAAAGAGATCTTTACAGACCATCTAATCAAAAGCTGTCCTTTGACATAGTGCTTAGCACATAGCAGCCATTTAATAAATCTTTATTGACTACTGAGATGTGGCCACTTAGGTTACCCTAAATCACAGAGCAGGGATTTGAACCCAGATTCTGACTTCCAAGTCCAGTATTCTTTCCATCATACTATATATTCTACCTTTTCTGAACCAAAAGACACTTCAGCATTGCATTTTAATTGGCCCTTATTTCCCACTTAACTGAAGATCTATTATCAAAGAAATAGATGAGTATAAAACAGAATCCTGACAATTACTTAATGAGGTAGAAAGAGAAGACATAAATATCACCAGGTGTTTATGCCAAGGAATATGAAATAGTTACTACCCAAGAGATAGTATGGTATGGTAAGTAGAAAGAATGCTGGACTTAAGAGACAAAAAGCCTAGAAAATCTACACCATTTACTTGTTACCTGTCTTTAGGTAAGTCACTGACCTTCTCTAGGCATTGCTTTGCCTATCAGAGAAATGGACAGAAACCTACATACCTGACTGTGCAGGTGAAATAACATTTTGTTAAGAGGTTTGTGTCCATAAAACACAATGAAAATAGGACTACTATAATACCTGGGATTATTCTTTACATACCAAGCATAGGGCATATATTTTCTCTTTCACTGGCAGTAAAGATATGCCTGAATAGACATTCATACATGCCCTAACCCCACTGGAATTCCGAATAAAGCAGCTTTCAATAACTGAGCATTCTTGTATAATTTGACATTGTTCACACTGTGTAATTCCAGTAATCATATGAGTTAGGGGAGTTTGAAAAGGAACAGGGAGGCAGGTCTGGGTAGGCAATCAGTGTACATTGGTAATAACTGACTTACCCTCTTTACAGCACTACACAAGTATCAGCTATTTTCTCTACCCCATTTCCTATACAAATACAAAAACTAATAGAGGATCCTCCCGAGGACAGGGGCTGCCATTTTGTCTTTGTATCCCTGGCATTTAGCATAGCATCTGGCACTTAACAGTAGGAATAAAATAAATGCTTGAAGAATCATACTGAATTGAGGAAGACATTTAAGATGTCTGGCAAAAGTGGTCTAACTCTAGAATCATAGAATCAAGAGCTCTAGTCCAATCCCAACATCACAGGAATTCCTGTGATACACCTGACAAATGGTAATCCAGTCTCTGCTTGCAGACCTCCAAGAACGGGGTACCCACCACCTCTTGTTGCAACTCATTCTATCTTAGGATCTAACTTTTAGGAAATTTTCCTGAAATTAAGTTTCTTTGCAACTTGTACCCAGTGCTTCTAATTCTCTCCTCTGAGACCAAATAGAACAACACTTATTCTTTCTACACATGGCAGCTGTTGAAAGATTTGAAAGGCCCCCCAGTCTTCTTTTCACTAGGTCAATTCCCCATGCCTAGAATGTACTATCTCCTTCCTGCTGCTTCATAGAGCCCCACTCTCCCTTTAAGGTTAACTCAAACACTTTCCATATGAAGCCTTTTCTGAGTTCCCTCAACTATTAGTGCCTTCCCTCTGAAAGCATATGGTTTAGCAAGAAGAAAGCACTTTTTCATGTGAAGCAGGGGTGAAGAAGAAACTAAAGCTGCAGGAATGGGGGAAATTTCAATAACCAAAAGTTCACAAACTCTTCCTCTTCTTGCCTGGCTGTTGTTTCATTTTCATAACTATATTTCAAACTTCTTAGAATAAAAATATGCAAAGGCAGAGGAGATGGAGATTATTTCCTATTAGAGGGAATTAAGAGAAAATTTCAAGAAGATCTACTTGAACTGAGCTTTGAAGAATAGGTAGGGACTGGGTAGTAAGTGGAGTTGTGGGAAAAGAAGAGGGGAAAGAGGGAAGCAAAAACATGGAAGAGAGAATAATGCCATGGGGTAGGTTTGGAAAATAAAAAGAAACACAGTTTGGATAGAGTACTAAGTATTTGAAAGGGAGTAGTGGCAAAAAAGAAAAGCAGCTAGGTAAATGGGGAAGAAGTCACTGAAGGTCTTGAATTCAAGGCAAGAGTTTGGGATTTTATTTAGTAAGCAATGGGAAGCCAGTGAAGAATTTTAAGCAAAAGGGTCACATTATTGGAGTTGTGTTTTATGAAAATTAATTTGACAGTAACATTTGTGAAGCAACAGAAGGATGAGTAATTTCAAACATATCTTTTAATGTTTAGCCTTTATAGATTTGTTCCTTCTCCTTGAAATGTATATTGCCCATAACTCATCAAACTCCAAGACTAGGTACCAATATCATCTTTTTCAGTTTGCTTTCCTATTCCTTCAGCCAGACATAAACACTTCTTCCTTCAAACATTACTTTAAACTCTCATGTTCATTTGTACAAATATCTTATTATCCCCCACTGAATGTAAACACTCCCAGGGCAGGGACTTTATTCTTATTCTTGTATTCCCTATCCTATTGCTATCATAGATACTGACAGTTGTCACTGAGTAAAAACATCTGACAAAGGAAACAAGAATATGGGCAGAAAGAAACAGAGAAAGGGAAGAAGAAAAAGAATGAGAATCAAGAAAGAATAAAGGGAAGATAAGGGAAGGAAGGTGAGTATGGGAATGGAGGAGGGAATGATGGAAGAGAGTGAGAATAAGGAAAGGAGAAAGTGAGGGGAGGAAAGTGGGTCAAAAATTAAAAAAAGAGAGAAAAGACAGAAAAATGTATTAAATTTGCCCATTATAGGTGAATAGCAATCTTTGTGGGGTACTCTCAATAGGTGTATCTCTCACAGCATCCAGTTAATTTCTATGAACCCTCTAATAGGTTGTTTGAATGAATATCGCCTAACGTGCTCTAAACTACTCTTAGTCCTGCCCCGGGTTTATGCCTTTAAAATCCAGCCTTGGCAGCATACTCAGAAGTCTCCTTAATGACCTCAATCGATCAGCTGACCACTTTTCTTGTCTGCATTAACTATTGATGAATGGAAAATTCCAAATTTGGAGATGAAGCTTTCAGAAGTAGGTCTGATTCCCGTTAGCAAGACCCCAGGATCCCTGACACCACCTCATAGGTTCACATCCTTTTATGCTGACTGGATACTCTGCTACTCACTCTTAGACCCTTCTGCTCATTCTCACCTTGCTATTGCATTTTGACTGCTATTTTGTGAAGCCTATATAGATATAGGTGAATAATATGCATATATAGCAACATTAAAAATCAAGAAATTCCATGTAAATGTGGTCAACACTTTCCTAAATTTTTGAAAATCCAAAATTCTTCCTTATTTAAATTTTCATTCCTTCCCAAGTAGAAATCCATCTTCAGAAATCTGTTTCGTCCTATCAAAAGATTCATTATGTCTAAGTATATACTTATGTGTATATATATATATGTGTGTGTGTGTATATATATACATTTATGTGTATATATACATCTATATGTGTATGTGGATAGATAGATAGATAGATATAGATAGATAGATAGATAGATAGACAGATAGATAAATCACACAAATTTGGAGCCATCAAGCTCCTTAACAACATCACTGAGACTAAACTGATTTGTATCAATGGAAATTACTACATAAAAAACTAATTATTTTCTCAGCATTTCACTGTTTCTCCCCCATCACATATCCCAAAAATGGCTTTAAAAATAAAATGAAATGAACACTTTTGAGGTGAGTGGCACTACAATGGTTAAGTGTACCTGCATGTGAAAACACTCACTCACATAAACAGCCACACACTTTAGAGCCATCACCCAATAATGTCACATTTCATGGAATCTGTCAAGTCTTTGGCAACACATGAAAACAATACCCAGCAGTTTGAAAAGTTAACAAGGCCACTTCACTCAACTAAAACTCTTGGGGCAATTTAGGAAAAGTACAGTGCAAATGGATTAAGGAGGTATCAGTTCCAAAACACCGGGAAAATCACAGAGGAATGTCAAATGGCTCTGAGTGATCCCAGTACACCACTGGTCCAATGACTTTTTCCTTATTCGAAAGTGGGCAGTGACCCTCCTGTCCTTGTAAACTTAGCTGGAGGGAAGTTAATACCATTCTCCTCCCTAGGTCACAATCAAACAAATGATGAAAGTGGAATGTATGCAATACTTCAAGGTTCTACAAGATTGCATTTTAATCCTCAAAATAACTCTATGAAGCAACCACTGATTCTTAATTCTTACCTACTATATTATCAAGTTTTAGTGTTGCATCTGTCTTGACTGGGTGAGGTTCTCTCCAACTTTTTATTTCTGCTATTTTTTTAATCCCTCTTTTACAATCACATATGGGGTTTTGTTTTTTAAAATGAACAGGAATGTGAATTTTGAGGGAAAGTTATTGGGATTTATTTTTTAATCTGCTACCTGATACATACAACAGTGTAATTAGAAGATGGGTAAAAGAAGGTTATTACTAAAGCTAATTCAGACATGGAGTATCTGTTGTACAAAGATGGTTATTACCACATCATCTCTCACATGTCAGAGAATTAGTATTCCTCCTCAAGGTACATCAGTGGTGTCAGAATCAAAACTATACCACTCAACTTTACTTAGGGATCCCTGTGGGCTATCTATTGACTTAAATGACTACGTATTAATGTTAACTATGTTCCATTGTATTTTTATTTATTTTGTTAAATATTTTCCAATTACATTTTCTTCAGGTATCTGGTCAAACTCTGAGTGTTGCAGGCCGCCATATTTGACACCTTTGAGGTACATCATTGCAGCATCAAACCTTTTAGCCTCTTTATCCCTGTTATGAAAAATAAATTATTTCATTCAAGTTTACTCTGAAAGAGCAATAAATTCTGATCCTTACACTAATGTCACGGGTAATCTTACTGCCCACTAGAACTGAATATAAGACTCCCTCTTGGAACAAAACTCATATTCTATACAACTAACAATATATACAAATGAAATGAAAATTATTTTTAAGAAATATTTTTAAAGATGAAGTTAGATGAGCATTACACTAGAGGTTGTACAATGAGGAAGAAAAAAATCTAATCTGAGTTGGGGCACAAGAGACAAATTTATTAATTCAAATGTACTAATTCTAAGCAAATCTGCTTAGAGGAATAGAACTCCAGAAATGCAGTTTCCTCATGGCTTTGTAAATTCCTCTACTCAAGCCATTTTTGATTTGTAATTCTATAGAGTTCAAGAAGAAAAGTAATACCATAATCAGAATAAAATGTGAACAAAGTCTAGACACCAGCTTTGATCCAAACAAAACAATAATCACAACTTCTGGGGCACCCTAGAGAATCACTTTCTTAAAAAACCAAAAATTTAATTCCTCTTTAACCACTCCCTGTAAGGATTTTTCTTTTAACCTGGTCAATGATGAACCCAAGAAATATTTTTATTAATCTAATTAATCAATGACAGCATTCTTCTCTTAATTACCCTAATTACTTCCTAGATCTAATAGGTTTCTCTCTTTAGAAACTGGTTAGATTTTTAATAAGAATGGCAAGAAAAGATAAAAGTGTACGATGGCTGATTTCTGAAGTGATAGTTAAGGAAAGGCTGAAGTCTTATTATTATTTTCCAAAATGTAGCCTAAAGAGGTTTAAAGTTATGTATGCTTTCACATCAGTAAGGCCATGATTATTTAAAAGGAAAGGGAACTTCCAAAGATAACTGAAACTTAAGGAGAAATTTCTTTTCACTATGTTTTATTTTTAAAACAGCAACTTTCTAAGCTGTATTTCATATTTTAATAAGGACAGTCCAAAGGGCAGTGCCTTCTAGTAGGAAAAATGCTGAATTTGTCATCAGAGAATCTAGGTTCAAATTTGAGCTTGAATTATTTGATTTTAAGCAAGCCTCTTAACTTTTCTTGGCCTCAATTCCTCATATATAAAAAGAGATGGGTTAGACTAAATCTCTATGCATATAACTTATCCTTTCTGATCTACCCAGCTTAAATTTATCTAAATAAGATTATTTTATCTATATTTGTTTACGTGCATGTTTTTTTCCCTCCAAAGGTATAAACTCAAATGGGAACTCTTCCATTTGTCTTTGTTCACATAGCAGATAACTAACAAATGTTTCTAAACAGATATTAGTATTATTGTTCTCGTTGGGGTGATTTGAGTTAATGAAAAGTTCCATTAATGATGTTCCAGTTCATTAATGTTTTACTACTTCATTGCTCCTTAGGATGACACAAAAGTCTCCTCATAGTGGTCAATGAAACAGTTTCATTCTTAGCAACAGATATCTTCCCTCGATTCAAGAATAAATAGAAGCTCCTCCTCTCCTGATTTGAGAGCTCCCTCAGTTCTCCTAACACAGCACGGCAGACCCCCTACCATACAAAAACAAGTGTCCCAGCCACCACACTGGAACAAAAGCTTGGCGGCTCTAAAAATAGTGAAGCTATTTTAGGATGACTGAGTGTTCGCCACTCCAGTCAAACGAGACAGCTCATTAACAGAGCCATCTGATCTCAAGCAGAGACCTCGTCAAAAGAGAGATGCTTTTGTAAGGTAACAATATTATACAAATGTCAGCTGGTAACACCATTAGTTAAACAGTGCAATAAAAATGGGTTACTGTCAAACAGAATTCCATCCTCAACCTCCTCCCATGCTGCTTCCTAAGAGCCCTGATAACGAATGTATCTCAAGTAATGATGACTTGGAAACCCTGCATGAGCCTGAAGTGCCTCTAAAATGTAATAAAAGGATTGAAGTGTATTGAGTCATTTCAGTGTTAAGTGTATTTTATTACATTGATAAAAAAAACAAAACAAAAAAAACCCCTTGTTTTCTGTCTTAGAATCAATATTGTATATTAGTTCCAAGGCAGAAGAGCCAGGCAATGGGGATTAAGTGACTTGCTCTGGGTCACAGAACTAAGAAATGTCTGAGGCCACATTTGAACCCAGGACCTCCCTTGACCAGTCTCTATCCCCTGAGCCACCTACTTACCCCTTACATTTTTAGTTTTTTTTTTTTTTATCTGAGCCTTGTTCTCTCTGTCTCACCCAGCCTGGAAGGGTCGGGGCCACTTACAAAAAGGGCCAGTCCTGCTGCTGACTGTCAGAGAAGACTTTATCTGCTTCATTTTTCTGATTTGGATTATTTCATCCCTCTTTTGGCAGTACAATGCTTCAGCCCTCCTGAGAGTTTCACAATATTTGTGCTGGACTAGAGCAGTCACTGTTTGGCTTGTAACATACTATAAATATGAATCAGAATCCCCAAACTCAAGAGGCATGCCAGACTCAGTGTCCCCAGCATCAGGAATTAAGTGTGTACCGTCATACCCGATTATACTATTATTTTTAGAAAGCATCTAATCCATGTTTACTATCTGTATTTCTAAACTAGGAATGAGGAGTTAGGTCTAACACCAGATGCAGTCCTAAGCCTCATTTTCCCCACATGCAAAATGGGCACAATAATATCTGCTCTATGTTGAATTGTAAGATCTGGGTCAAAAGGTACGCACCTCCCTTAGTGGTCTTTTACATTTACATACTGTATTCATTTATATATATTTATATACAGTACTAAGAGGACCACCTGAACCCTGCTCATCTAACCTTTGCTGGAAGACTTATGGTAATGGGGAAACTTATTACCTCCTGAAACAGTCTATTTGGGGCATTTATGATTTTTGGGAAGCATCACCTGAGTAGCTATCTACCTACCTACCTACCTACCTACCTACCTACCTACCTACCTACCTACCTTCCTTCCTTCCTTCCTTCCTTCCTTCCTTCCTTCCTTCCTTCCTTCCTTCCTTTCTTTCTTTCTTTCTTTCTTTCTTTCCC
>NC_058133.1:80744688-80806483 GCF_016433145.1 Gracilinanus agilis | reverse complement strand
TCCTTCTTTCCTTCCTTCCTTCTTTTCTTTTTTCCTTCCTTCTCTCCCTCCTTTCTTCTTTCCTTGTTTTCCTTCCTTCCTTCACTCCTTTTCCTTCCTTCCTTTTTATTTTTTAATTAGTTTATTTAGAATATTTTCCATGGCTATATGATTTATAGTTTTTCCCTCCCTTTTCCTTCCTTTTAAAAAATATTATTCTCTTACTCTATTCCTCCCTCTCTTCCCCAAGACATTAAGCAATCCAATATAGATTTTCCACGTACAATCATGGAAAACATTTTAGGGAAGCCTTTTCTTACAATAAGTCCAACTCAGCTTTTCTGCAACTTCAGCTTTTTAGCCTGGATCTACTCTGTGGGGCCAAGTAGAACATTTTCGATCCTCCTCCTTCCCTCACAGGACTATTGCATGAAATTAATGAGAAGATTCTATAAGTGAAGGTATACTTTGTAAACTGTAAGAATCAATCTTGTTCATTCTTATCCACAGATTCAGAGTACAGTTGATAACTTTCTAATATCTTTAAAATGTTTGCATAACTAATATATCTCAGTCCACAACCAAATATGAAATGGTTTATTATACAGTGATCAAAAAATTCATCCAAGTTCAATGACCCAAATATGCTCCTGCCACAAACAATTCCATTGATCCTAAATTCTGCCTTACTATAGTCCTTCCCCAAAAGCCACTACAAAATTGATATATCATTAATAACTCCCAGACTTGTCATCTCACTACCTCTATAACTACTATGAAGAAACTCAAATATTAGAATTTTTGTCTTTGCCCCAACAGATTAAAAGCAAAATTCAGGAAGACTCACCGGCAAATACATCTCCGTTCTGGTAGTTTTTCCCCTTCTGGGCTTCCTCTTCATTCTGAACAGTGGCAACATGCTTGGCGGAGGCACAGCCCATAGTCTCATTCGGTCAGCTCCAGCCTAGCTGAACTACAAATCATCTCTACAGACACGGGTACATGCTTTTGATTTTTCAAAAAAAAAAAAAAAAAGAAAAAAAATCCACCTTCCGCCTCAGTTGTCCAAGAGGTTTCTATCTGCAAAAAGAGAAAGATAAATTAGAAGATATGCAGCCACCAAAACACAAAGCTCAATATCTATCAATAACTTAAGTCCATGTACAGCAACAGAATAAAAAATAACAGACTTGTAAGATACAGGGAACAGGAAGGAAAAAAAAAACCCAAAGCTTAGCCATGTTTCGGGTCAGTTATGGAATGGGACCTTGGGTAAATCATTTAATTTCTCTAAGACTTAGTTTCCTTTATTTGGATACAAAGTGAAGATATCTGTCCTATCCACCTTAGGGCTCCTAGAAGGCTTTAATGAAATAATGTACAAGAACATACTATGTGAATTTTGTAGAAGAACATTGAATACATGTAAAGTACTATTGATTCCAAATTTCTTAACTTCCTTTACAGCTTTCATCAGTGTGAGTACTCCTTCCATTAAAGCAAATCATAAACGTTCTATGTAGTAGAAATCTTGGAATAAATGGCTTTTATGAGTTATTGTGGTAAAAAAATAACATTTTACAGATGAGGAAACTGAGGCTTAGAAAAGTTAAGTGATGTAATCAGCTGACAGTAGAAAAGCTATGGTTTGAATCTATTTTTCTTGAAATGTTTCCTCTTATTACATGACTCTGCTCCCCCCCCATATATTTTCTTTAATGCAGAGAAGATTAATTTTTCAAATACTGACTTTATCATGCCATTTCCCTGCTTTCTTGTGCCTGGTTCTCAAAGTCCTCCAAGGAGATGCCATATTTCTTCTCCATAAGTTTATTTCCTCTTATGCCTTTTACTATATAATATAATCACCCTATTTCCTTGCTCCACAAAAGCATATTCCTTCTTATCTTGAAGTTGTTCCCTTTCTCTAAAATGCTCTCTCAACTCTTCCCATCACCCCTTGCTTCTTTTTAATTATAACAATCTTCCAAAGCCTCTTCAAGAGCCACACTTTTTTATGAAGTCTTCCTTAACAACTTCAATTTTCACTGATTTTCCTCTTCACTGCCCTTCTACTACAAAATTTAGTATTTGACCAAATACTATCTTATATGGTTTGCTGCTCTCTAACTAAACTGTAAGTTCTATAAGGGCAGAAATTCTATTGTAAGCTACTTCCACCATGCACCTAAAATTGTAGTAAATATTCCAATAAACACTGAATGCTTGACGGATGAATAATTTGGGAATGTAGTTTACTTTCTCCTATTTTCTAAAGCTGCATGGATATCACAATGTTTTGTGGCTATTCATTTATCAGCCTTTTGAAGAATTAAGACAAGATATTCCATCTCTAGACACCTACCACTCATTCATTCCCAAGACAAGTATCAGTAGAAATGGGTATAAAGTATCAAGAGAAACATTCTATGTCTATGCAAAATGTAAGGAGATATCCCTGGGCCACTAGGATTTACACAGATAAGTTCTATGTGAGAAAGGAATAAATTCTAACACTAAAGTTGAAGAGGTCCCAAAGAACAAAGGAAGGGTAAATAGTGACTATAAGCAGGCTGTGACATATCACAGATCATTATAATCAAGGCACCATGAAGGAGAATTGGTGTAGAAGATGTAAATACGTGAAGACCACTGGAAGAAGATGGGTTGGCTACATATGGCAAGAGGAAAGGACAAAACAATGGATGGCCTAAATATTCCATTAATATCCTCAAAATGTAAGAACACATTGAAGAAGGACTCTAAGATGAAATTTGGAGACGATAAATTTTCAAAAAGTCTAATTGGAAGGACAGGAATGGATGGGTTTCCACCTGAAATGAGTGGAAGAAATACCCACAACAATGAGTTCAAAGATTCATTTAAGTATTTGAAAGTTTTGACAACATGTTTCCTTAAAATATAAAGACCTTAAAAAGGAAGGGATGTTTATAGTAATTTTTTTTTAATTTTCAGTGCTTTGCATTCAGTAGACTCTTAAAGGTTTTAAAAATTAAATTGAATAATCAGGAACTTTTTCACCAAAGGGAGAAATAATAGAGCATATATTCTAGGACCTAGAATTCGGTACATTCTCTCTCCCATTGATACTAAAAATACTGTTTCAAATACCCACCTGCATAGTTTCTAACCAGGTTATAATTCCATGAAAATCATTTTCAACAAGTGATTAAGTTTAATTCCTAATTTTCTGTATAAGGAACTCCTCTCTGCCTTCAAACTAGCCCTTCTACTTTTCTCCTAGGGCAAATAATATGGAGATGAATATAGCAGTCAAGACCATTGCTTAGGGGTAATCAGGTCTATAAGATCCAGGATAGTTTTTTTTTGTTTGTTTTTTGCTGGTACTCAATTTTTTAAAGTCAGTAAACAGACAATAAACATTTACTAAACACCTACTATATGTCAGATGTTGTGTTGGGAATATAAGAAGAGGTAAAAATGACTATCCCTGCCCTCAAGGAGCTCACAGTCTAATGGGAGAGATAACAAGCAAACAAATATTTATAAACTATATATATATATGTATATAATAAAAAGGAAATAACAGTAGGAGGGCGCTAGAATTAAGAGGGATTGGGAAAGGCTTCTTACAGAAGATTAGATTTTAGTTGGGACTCAAAGGAAACCAAAAAAGGCAACAGAGAAAGCATTCCAGGCACAGAGGATATCCCTAAAAGTTTTAATAAAAAGAGATTGGGTAATAATTGCAATAACACACATTTATCTGGTAATTATAGTTGCACATTACTACTCCCAGGAGCAGATTAAAAGAACTAGCCTAGAGGTAGAGAGGTTTACCCAGCACTTTCCTCAAAATAATTATGCTGTAGGTAATGAAAAGATTATTATGCCTACTTTACTATATAAGACTCATGCTTAAGGATTTCTGTGAAGTGACATGCTCAGGGCCACATAACTATTACACATGGGAAACAAAGGTTTCATCCAGTTCTTCTGACTCAAAGTCCAACACTCTTTCCACTACACTAGATTGTCTTTTAACTTCATCTAAATCAGTGGTTCCCAAACTTTTTTTGGCCTACTGCCCCCTTTCCAGAAAAAAATATTACTTAGCCCTCTGGAAATTAATTTTTTTTAAATTTTAATAGCAATTAATAGGAAAGATAAATGCACCTGTGGCCATCACCGCCCCTCTGGATTGCTGAAGCACACACCAGGGGGCAGTGGCACCCACTTTGGGAATCACTGATCTAAATACTTTGGTCACTGCCTGTTTCCAAGGGTGTCTAAAAGAAAAAAAGCAGAGATAACTGATCTACCTGATGGCATGATAGAAGTCAAGGTTTTTTATTCTAAAACATTTCTATTTGATGGCTAATTCATGCAGTTTCATACTTTTAAATTCAGAAGGTGATGTAATTTAATGGTACTTAATGGATTATGTCTTCTAATCAGAGGCACATATAATGGACATGACAGATCAGGCTCTGTTCCATCTAATGTCTTTTCCACAGCAGCAGCTCCTACATGATGCTGAAGGGAGGCAGAGAAGCTTTGAAGGATGCTCTTAAAGAATTTTTCCTGAAGCAAAGTGATCTTAAAGATGTTTGTGCAAAAGAATTTTCAAAGTGCTCTGTTAAAAGGAGAGAGGCACTGAAGGAGATGAGAGAACACTGGGAAGGGTTCAGAATTTGGAATCAGAAGCCAAAGTTGCAAATGCATGGGATGCCACTTAGCTGCATCACCTCAGATAGGTCGCTTGACATTTCTGTGCTTTAGTTTCCTCTTGGTAAAATGATGTATTGGACTGGGCTCCCTTCCAACTCAAAATTTACTGTTTATGTGAACAATACTAAGCAGATTTGGAATAGGATCCTAATAGTATAGAGAGTTGGAAAATATAGTCCAAAAATCTATGTTATTCTTATTTCTACAAAGAGGGCTGTTCCAGATGATTGAAAGATGTCAATCAACATTTTAAAAAAGGATCTTACTATTAGGACTAAAAGTGCCATTAGAAGTCATCCAGCCCAATTCTTTCATTATAATTAAAGAAACGGAAGGCCCAGAGAGTTCAGTTTTTCTTTGTTTTATTTTTAAAATGAATGTTTGCATTTGTAATATCCTTAAAGGAATGCAAGATAAGAGATTCGGGGTCTTAATTATATTTTTCATCTTCTATGGATTTGGAAATGAGAATGTTTGATGATATTTATGGAGTATAGAACAACAAAATTTAAAAATTTGTTTAAAAAAAAGAGAAAAAGAAACAACGATGGAAGCCCATAATTATAAAAGTAGTGATAGGTCTGTGAGATCTTTTGACATTAAGTCCAACATTCTTGCCAATGCCCCCTAGTCCTAAGTTAAGCTTAGAACTGGAAATGTAGAATTTGTATCTCCCAACCTCAGAGTTTTGCAGACAAAAATAAGAAAAAGAAACTCTGCCTGCAGGAGTCCCCAAAGTCTCCAAAAGGAGATCATCTGTGGTTACTAGATGACATGACTCTCCCATACATCTGAGCAAGCCAAGATGGGAATCATATTATCAGGTTGAGAGCTTTGTAGCCTGATCCCCAGTAGCATTACAAATAAGGCATCTATCCTCTCTCTCTCACATCAGCATAAAAAGAATTAGAAATATTGTTCTTTACTTACTGCGAGGTTTTAGGACTTGTACCTCCCCAACACAACCTCAGTGGTAAACAATTATGTTCAGAATTTATTCATCTACCATAATAAAGACAAACTGATAAAATGTTACAAGAAAGGAGAAGTTTTTTCCATTTTCTTTTTCAGATGCTTTAGCAGACATTTAATTAATAGTGTCGAAGGTCACTGTCAACTTATCACAGCATCTTACTACATTTTAGAAGAAATACCAACACATGCACATGCATGCACACACACACACAAACACACACACAATCAAACAAGGAGGGTGGGAGAAGTAGAAGGGCTTAATGCATTGTGAATGCACACCTAGTCCTATCCCTTTTGAGGCCCTATCAACGTTGCCTAGTTTAAACTTGCAGAAAAGCCACCATTCCTGACAGCTGCTCATTTCAAACCTGCCTTATTTGCCCCTCAAAATGTCCATGTGCCAGTTAACAGGAATGTTCTGAAGGAAACTTTCCATTTCCCAGGTACCAGAAAGTAAAAGAGGGAAGCAGACTTCACACATTGCATGGAGAATTATTGATGTGAGAAAAAATGAAGTAAGATGAAGGGCAAACCTCTCTTCCTTTACTTACCATCTTCTCAAAAGAAAGAGAATCAAAAAGGAAATAGAAACCATTTACCAACTATTACTACAAATTTACTGGTAACCAACAGAAAACTTGAAACATTTGGCCAGCAATCCTCTAAATTCTCCTCACTCCAGTTTTGTATTAAAAATCTCACATGAAATTACTTACACCTCCCCCTGCTTCCTATTCAAGAGTTCAAGCCCACAGTTAATTCAGTGTATTACCTTTTCCCATCTCTGTGAAGTACTCCAAACTGTGAGCTGAGTTTTGTGTGTGATAAATGTCGTTGTTGTTGTGTGCGAATGGTGGTATATGTTAAATCATGCTTACTCTCAAAGTTTTGTAATAGGAATGTCAAAAAGGGCTATGATTGGGAACTGCCTATGAAATAATGCACTTATATACCACACCTAAGGGAAATGCCTTAAAAACATTTTTGTGGAACTTAAATAAAAATTTTAGTGTAACTCTTTTTTGGAGGCTCCTATATTTTCTCAGGCTGATAGAAACAGATCACAGACACATTAACAAGGAAAAAGGATTTTACTTATTTCACATTTTAATTACTAGGTAAGAAGGTTTGACTTCATTTTATTTTTCTACAAAATTCAGCATCCTCATTGTCTGATACTCCTTTAAATTCATATTCTCCTCAACTCAGGAATAGATGTAGATTTCATTTTTAGAAGATACATACACGACATTTTAAAGAAATAACCTATTTTAAGTGCTTTTCAAAATTTTTACCTTAATCAGAAAAGTTACTAGCAATCTGGTTATTTACTTAACAAACATAAATTGAAGGAGACAATGGTGAAATTGCTGTAAATAAAGTATCTCCAATTCAACAGGCTACTTGTAGAGATCTCAGAAACATTTTTCAAATTTTGTTCAGATTTTGGTCACTGATATATTTTTGCCCACAGATAGAGAAATACTTAAAAAGTTTTCTCAAAGGACACCTCACTGAGGGGATGCTTCCATAATAAAATTTCCTTTCTACTGTATTATTTCCACAGTATATTTTAAAAGTATGAGGGCTAAACCTAGAAATTTCTTTCTAAAGACAAAGGAAATATTTTGGTTTAAAATGTTTCCTTTGGTCCCCTACTCCATCTCTTTCTTTGTATCTATCTATACTACTTTCTTTTTCCCAGCTCTAGTCTAACCCACTCTCACCGCAAATAAAAGTTTTTACTGATTTATGTTCCTAAAATACCATGTTTTGAAGAGCAGTAAGAACTTGACCAAAAACTAGGAGAATGATCATATAGATGATATGATATCTTCTCTCTCATATATACATACATACATACATATATCTATATCTATATATAATATACTGCTACTCCAAATATTCCCCAGGATCTGTGATCTCATTAAATAATCTACCTCTAGCAATGAAGACTGCAACTTATGTAGACTAGCCCATCCTGAATGACCCTTCCTATCATTCCACCAGAGGGAGACCATTAATCATACTGGGGTCCTGTCCTGCATTCTCTTGATATTGCAAGAGGACCAATGGAATTATGTAGCTACCCATCAATCCCTCACTCATATCATTTCATTTTTAATCACACTTTGATCACATTCTTTACTCCACATTTTTTTTGCAAGGTGATGCAAGTCCTCTAATGTCACCTAAGCAATCTTGACCCTTAATTCTTCGGAAACTATCATGCTCCATAGACTTGCAGTCATAAAGTACCGCTGGAAGAATATTGGTATTAAAAAGAGGAGCTATGTTTCTAAGAGAAGCTTTGAGTCATTAAAACAAAAGTGCTATTTCCTAATCTACCCACTCTGCTCTCCTCTTCCAGTTTAGTTCACCATTCAGATCACAGTCCACTTACATTGGACGTCCACTACCTATTTCATCTCAATGTACACACACATATTTCTGCATTTTATGTATGTATATATGTGTTGTAAAGACACACACATAAAACACACACAGAATTTCTCAAAAGTTGAATGTAGTTTTAAGCTATTAAAGATGGAATGTTGTACGGTTTTTTGTGTATG
This sequence comes from Gracilinanus agilis, assembly GCF_016433145.1. Taxonomy (NCBI): domain Eukaryota; kingdom Metazoa; phylum Chordata; class Mammalia; order Didelphimorphia; family Didelphidae; genus Gracilinanus; species Gracilinanus agilis. The sequence continues at coordinate 80,798,240 of NC_058133.1, read as the reverse complement.
TGTGTATATATTGCCTTTGTAAATATACTCTAAATAATAGTCACTCTTTATCCTAAAATTAACTTTTTCTGGGTGGGTAGTTTGGTCAAATTCTTTAGAGTGGTTATGAGTCTCATGTAGGAGTCTTTGCAATGCTCCCAGGCTCTACCCTTGTTTAAGGTGCAGTGGTGGATAGAGAGGGGGGACTGGAGTCTAGAAGACCTGAATTCAAATCCAGTCTCAGAAACTTCCAAGCTGTGTGATCCTGAGCAAGTCACTTAACTTGTATGCCTCAGTTTCCTCAACTATAAAATGCAGATAATAATAGCATCTACCTCTTGGGATTGTTGTGAGAATCCAATGAGATAATAGTAGTAAAATAGGTTACCTTCCTGGCACACAGCAGATGTTACTTAAATACCATTATTATTAGGTATAGCTATTATATATTAGCTGTATGAGATTCTGTAATGTCATATTCTAATCAATGACAAAAATTTATGTGACTATTAGTCTTTCTTCCTTTGGTCTTAATATTTATAAGCTGAGAATGGGCACAGAGAGATTTTTTAAAATCAGTAAGCCAATTTTTATGTCACATAGGGAAAAGAAGGGAGAATGAACAATATATAAAAGAAGGAAACTGGAAAGGCATTTGACCTTTTTGAAAAAAGGCTACAGGAAATATTTCTATTTATATGGTATATTGAGCAATTCTACTTTCCTCTGATTAGTCACGGACCTTTTTATTTTGCATGGAAATACCAAAGATGATGCTAAAAATTCCTTGTGATCATCAACAGCGAGTCCTCTGAAAAATGAACAATGATGAGCCCTATAAAGAATTGGTAAGCCAAAAAGAATGCGATTATTGCATGGGGGCATGAGGATAGAAGAAAACTCCCTAAACTCAATGGAATACAAAGAGTTATGAAGCAGCCATCAAGAATAGAGTATAGCCTCATTATTAATAGATCATGAGCAAAGCACTTCTTTCTGTTTCTGATTAAAAAGGAAAATCAAGACAAGATGACATGTAACAGCTCCTTTCTTTACTGAAGGAAGTGCCAACATCTAAGTACCATAAAGTAAAAATATAAATAACTAATCAGTCTGTTTGACCATCTGCTCTACTTAGCAATAATGAGTGTTAACACAAAAGCTTCCCAAGAAAAGGACTGAAAGTGTTTTTCAGACTTTAGGGCTTCAGTATCCTTGGGCTACTGTTAACATGATTACACGTTATCCTGTGAATGTTAAAAACCATGAGAGGTGGAAAGAGGGAGGGGGAGGAAGATGTCACATATGGCAATAAGGTAATCTGGAAGAGCTGTGCCTATTACAGAACACAGTCATTCTTCACCCAACGTTCATTTGATAACGGAACAATGGACAACATGTTAATAAATCCAGAAGAGCATGAATATTGCATTCTGTCTTTTCCAAGGGCGAGTCCTGCCTCTAAGTATTCCTTTAAAAATTAATGAATAAATGATGATGGCTCTTTAAATAACATATCTATACTTATCCATATAACCATGATGCCATGATGATGCTTAGAGAAGACATACCTGAATGTTCAAAAGCGTGTGCTTAATTATTACTTTCAATTTAAAAGAAAAATTGCATTCTTTCAGTTTAATCACACAATTCACACTCAGCAGTAAACCGATTATATCTTTGCAAGACAGTCTATAAAAGATCAGGGAGCCTTATGCTGTGCAAAAAAAGATTCACAACAAACCTTAACAATTTCAGCCACAGGGGGTTAATTTCTTTTTTAGTATGCTGTGAAGTAAATAAATTAATCTTTATCCCATCCATTTCCCTTTCTGTCTTTTCTTTCAAGAAAAAAATTTTTAAAGCATCTTCCTACCTGAATACAGTTAGACAAAGAATGGGTACTTTTCTTGAAGCCTAAGCTCCTTCTTTGAAGGAAGGATCCCTAATCTGGTACATTAAAACTACATTCTTTTCCACTGTCGTTCTGTACATACAAATTCATGTCTACCTATTTCTTTGGTAAGAAGACAAGTAAACACCTTTATAAAAACTGTTCCACTAGTTTAAATGGACACAGAGGAATCATGCCATTTTTACTTTCTTCCCTTGTGGTCAACCCTGACATACTCCTAAGATTCTCATAATTTCCTTTTAAAATTGCCATCTCCACAACTCTGTATGGACTGGAGCTCCTCCCTTCCTGCCTTTAAAGGTCTATGCCATTTCTAATTTTTATGAGAGGGACAGGGGGGAAGATGGAGAACAAATAACATATATTACAAACAACATCAGAATTTTTAAGACAGTATGTACCCTCTGAGGTCTGTGACATTTCTAGAACATGCATGGGGTGTGAAAGCAAGGCAGGCAAGGATTATTATTGTCATAGGTCAATGATATCCCTTCCCACAGTATCACCAATCTACTCTATCCATTGACTCACCAAAGCAATACAAATTCAGGAGTCTGTATTAATGCCATCAGGGGACAAAGCCACATGAAGAGGGTGTATAGGCATCATTCACCAACATCTCCCCATTAGAATATGAGCTTTCTGCCAACTCCCTAGAATGAAACTTCTGCAAAATCTGTCTTTCATCTAACTCTCCTCCCCTTGGACTTTTGTGTTTCCAAGAAACTCTGGTCCCCAATTCAGTTAAACTGTGGTTTTACTCTTCCCTTCCAGAATAACTTGGACCTATCTCTTCTTTACACTGGAAACTAGTCTCCTATGTCCATCTCCTGAGGGAATCTAACCAAAAGTCCTTAAATGCATTAGTGGCCACCATGAAGGTTTTCATAATATTCCTAATAGTATTAACACACCAAAGAATACTGGTAGCAGAAGTCATGATGATGAGGATTTCATGAATGATAAAAAGCCACTTAGGCAGTAATTCCTTTATACTTTGATTCATTAATTTGGGAGAAAGACAACCATGCTACACTGCCAAGGAAGGGGACTTTTCTTATACAGTCAGAGAATGTTGAAGGAAATTGAACGTAGGGGCTCTGGTTCAACCTTCAATTTACGGATAAGGAAATTGGGGCTCAGAGGGATTAACTATCTCATCCAAGGCAAAAGAGACTTAAGTGGTCTCTCTGAGGAAGGATTCAAACCCAAGTCCTTTAACTCCACATCTAGCATTTTTTCTTGATATTTCTCACTTATTTTCAAGAAAACAAAGGACCAAAAAATAAGCCAACATCATACTTTAAAATTTAAGTTTGTGAATTCTCATAGATAAAGCTGCATTCATAACATATCACAGTAACTGTTATGCATAATGGCCTTATGTTTTTAAGAAAATAAACTAAATTATATTTAATAGACTTTTTATGATAGCAGAGAAATCTCTGAAATAAAAAAATATCAGTATCCAAAGGGTTAAAACCATCAGCGCCATCCCAGAGCAGAGGGTAGCTAAGATTTTATTGCAAGGGCAAGTGAACAGGATGCAAAATATGTCAACACTGACTATTTAATGATACCAATTAAGAACTCAAAATCAAAGCTTATCCTCAAAATTGAGTTACCTCTGAATATATTTACTTATCACACTTTCCAGGAAAAGAATAAAAAAAGTCTTTGTAACAAGATGCCATCATGAGACAGCATTACTTCTATCAGGGCTCAGCAATGTCCTGAACAGTATCCACACAGGTTATAACAACTGGAAAAGCAAGGATTTAAACCAAATTCCTCTGATTTTAAATCAAAGTTCAGGGTCTTTAGTTGGATGTAAGTCATCCTCCTGAAATAAATAACTAAACAGCTTTCTACCACTCAGAAAATTGGCAAAGATAACAAAAGATGGAAATGGTTAACCTTGGAGGGAGTATGGAAGACAGGTACAATAATATATTGTTGGTGGAACTATGAATTGCTATAATCATTCTGGAAAGCTATCTAGAATTATGGAAAGAAAGTGACTAAAATGCCCCTAACTGACCCAGATTTTTCACTGCTAGGCATCTATCCTAAAGAGGTCAATGTCCCAAAGAAAAAAGTCTCCCTTCATAGCACTATATTTATAGTAGAACTTTTTGGGGTTGCAAAGAACTATGAATAAAGTAGAATCTCACTGACTGGAAAATAGCTAAACAAATTATAGTACATTAATGTAGTGGAATATTGCTGTATTGATTGAAACACTGAATATATAATACAGAGAAGCACAGGAAGGCATATCTGAACTAATGGAATGAAGAACCAGGAAAACAATGTATATAATGACTACAACAATATGAATGTAAAGAATTATAATAAAAAAGAAACTAAATTTGCAAGATTATAATGGCTACACTTGGATGCAATGAAGAGATATGAGAAGATACATCCACTGCATCCCTGGCTTATTTGTAGAAATAGGGGACCATGAATATCAAACTTTTTCAATATGTTGGTTAATTTTGTGAAATGTTTCCTCCTCCATTTTCCCCTTTATTATAATAAGGGTTGGCTTTCAGAGAGAGAGGTGGGGGTTGGATATATCAGAATATAGGTGATATAAAAGCAAAAGAAATCAAAATAAATTTATTTTTAAAAATAAATGATTTCGTGTCACTGTCCTAATTTTAAAAATACTCAATGGTGTTCTATTCCTCATTAATTAGTTAAGTCATAAAATTTTAGATTTGGAAAAAACTAAGTCATCTAATCCAAACCTTCATTCTAGAGATGAGGAGATTGAAGCCCTTTTTGGGAGAAGAGACATGCCCACAGTCAAAATGGCTAGTTTGTGGCAGGCTAGAACTAGACTCCTAATCTAAGACTCTCTCCTCCAAAGTCCTTTCATATTTGCTTCTACAATTTCTAGATTCCTTTAATATTAAGAAATGAAAGGAACTTTTCTCATCAGCTGGTTCAGGACCCCTTGTTGGACAGACATTTCACCTCTGACTCTTCTCTTGATTCTCTGGAGTTTCTCTGTAAAGCCACAAACAGCTCTTTACCCTGGGGGTTTCACTCCAGCCTTAGATTCCTCACCCTAAAATGCTTCTCCTGCAGCCCCTTCCTCTAATAGGCTGGCTGCTCCTGGGTCTTCCATTTAAATTTTTTTTTTAAATTTTCCTTTCCACCTTCCCCCATTAGAAAAGGCATCATTTGACAAAAAGATATAAAACGATGTTTTATTTATTTCTATTTATCAGTTCTTTCTGTGGAGGTAGACACAGACAAATTCTTCAGACAATATTTCTGTTGCTATATATGATGCTCTTTTGGTTCTGCTTGTTTTATTCTTCCTAATTTCATGAGAAGGGAGAGAAGGGAGCTGGGCTCCGAGGCCAGCCCTGCCCTCATTCTTCTCTACTCTCCCCTTCTATCTTTCACAGCTTCCTTTAATATGTCACCTTTTCCCCTTAGAGCATAAGCTCCTTGAGGGCAGGGACTATCTTTCTGCTTGTATTTGTAATCTTCTATACCTAGGCACAGTGTTTGGTCCACTGTAAGCACTTAAAATATGGTGGTTGACTTGACTTAACAAGGAAACCAAAGCTTGGAGATCAAGACAATATCTTGATATTGTCATCAAAACACACAATTCTTTAATCCAACCTCCAATAATACAGAGCTTCTCATTCATCTAGCATTTATAGGTTGCCTAATTTTGATTGCCTTTTCATTTCTTTGCATCTTATCTTCCCTGACTAATCCAAATGGCATTAATTTTACCCTCCTCTGAACTTGAAACACGTGTCCCTCACTTGGCAATTAATCAACTACTGCCTATGACATCTATTGTCCAGCTGTCTTGCTCTGTTATGCAACTTTTCAAATGTTTTTGTACTGCTGCCACAATTAGACTGAAAAACACTTGAGAGAAAGGAAACTTCTTTTAGAGTCTACATGTGCCTTGGGCATGGAATAGGATTCAATAAATATCGACAGACTGGTTAGGAATCAATAGTATAAAAGAGGGAAGAAGGGAGAAATAGGGGAATTGAGGAGAAAGCAGACATTACTAGAATAACATTTGAACAGTAATACAATGAAAAGTTTTCTGAATATGAGAGTGGTGGAAGGTTCAAATGTATGAGCAAATACACCCTATTCAGCATCATTCATCTCAGAATTTGTTATTTTGTTATTTTGCTATCACTAACAATGATAGCTAAAGTTCATATAGCACCTTAAAGTTTAAAAGCACTTTACATACATTATCTCATTTGATCCTTACAACAGTCCTAAGATCCCCATTTCATAGAAGTAGAAATTGAGGGTCTGAGGATTTAAGCCATTTGACCATAGTCACCGAGCTAGAGTTAGAAGTGAGATTTGTACCCAGCTCTTTCAGACTCCATTGAACTAATTCATAAAAAAACTGTGAGTCATGTCACCAAAAATGAAGTAAAAACAATATAAATCACCATGCCGGATCCTCTGGGGAAAGCAGTGGGAGAAACTGAGCAACTTTACTATTTGTTCTACTTCCTTAAATGAGTTATTATCACTGGAAGAGGCTCATCACTGACTACATTAGTATAACAGCAACAGCTCACATTTCTACAGTACTCTAAGGTTTACAAAGCACCCTTCTCATAATCAGCCAATAGGGCAGGTGGTAAAAGTAGTGTTATTCTTATTTGATTGATTAAAATATTGGCCCTAAGAGGATTACACAGCTAGGAACAAGCCCAATCAGGTTTAAAAGAACCACATTCTCTTCATTACACTATATTGCCTCCCATAAAAGTCACTCAATATTATTGGAGGATGAGGAGGAATGGGGAAGGATCAAAGAAGAGCATTTAATTAATTTGCAACAATTCACTTTCCTTGCCATTTTTTGGATAAACTGCATTCAACTATAAATAATAATTTCAGAACAGAAATTTGGTCTTGTAGACTCAGAGCTCAGTAGCTCCATTGATGGTAATCCAAAGTGAGTATCTCCTAATTTGAGTAATCAGCTGCCCATTCTGAATCTTCTCTTAGCCAAATTTTACCATGTCCTCAAAAAACCCAAAGTAGTAAAGAGACATTCTTCAAGTCATATCTGAATCTCATCAATCAAAACCAGGATTGCCTAGCGGAGGAAAATTCACAACACATCTGACCCTTGTTGCTAGCCTCCAGAAAACAAATGATCATATGTTATAAATGAAAAACATGGGTCTTACCCAAAATAGGAAAGAGCACATAATTCTTCAAAACCCACAAGAAACCTAAAGGAGTTTGAAGGTATCTCCCCTTTCAATGAGAATATCAAATGCATCTATTCCCATATTAAAATACAGATTGTCTATTAAGACTTAAGACTATTGTACTTTTAAAGGGCAGCAAGGTGTTTCAGCAGACAGAGAGCCAGACCTAGAGATGGAAGATCCAGGGTTCAAATCTGACTTCAAACACTTCCTAGCTGTGTGACATGGGGCAAGTCACCTAATCCCCATTGCCTAGCTCTTACTGCTCTTCTGTCTTGGAACTAATACTTAGTATTGATTCTAAAACAGAAGGTAAGGGCTTAAAAAAAGAAAAAAAAAAACGTAGACAAGTTATTTTTCATTAATTAGGCATTCCCAAATCCCTTGACTGTGTTAAGTAAAAATACACATATACAGTTACAAAATGCAAATCCATGAATGAACCCTAATCAGGAAGCAAAGAATGAATATCAAATTGTTCCCAGAAACAAGCTCAGTTTGGAATTAGTTTTCCTATGAAGTGGTAAAGGACATTAGTTCCTTAGGCTTCTCCCTACTATAAACTTTGCACCTGGGAGACAGCAATAAATGAAGCATAACATAGCATTTCCTTCTGAGATGGAAAAGACAAGTATATAGTTGTTTGTGTCTTGTCTCCCCACTTGGACTGAGAATTCCTTTGAAACCAGAGTCTGTCTTTTATTATTTCTAGAATTTTCAGTTCAGGAATTAGCACACAGAAGATGCTTAATAAATGCTTCTTATCTCTGACATGTGAAGAAAGCGCTTCTAGTTATGTTTTATTTTTAAATTAAATTAATTTAATAAATAATAAATTACTTTATTTTAATTGTTGGAGTATGGACTGGAATGGATGGTCAATGAAATTCCCTCCAATTCTCAAATTGTGCCATTCTCTGAGATTATGGCATAGGGAAGTTGTGAACTGATCAAGATCCTCAGAAAAAACTAATAGTAGAGCCAGGGACAGGATTTAGATCTTGGACTGTCTGTCCAGTCCTCTTTCCCCAACATTTCCTCCACATACTATATGCGTTCCAATGGATAGGCTTTTCCCCACATCCACCATCTCCTTTATATCTAACATTGATGAATATTTCATTCTAATAGATTTATTTATAAATCATTCATTGCTAAAGAAAAATTTAAGAGATCATTCTACTGTATGTTTCAAAGAATTGTTTAACTGGACTCTTTTTCCACCCCCCTCCTCTCCCAGTCTATTATTAAACACCATAACTTAAGTGAACCAGCATTTATTAGAAGTCTACTACATGTCAGGGGATGGAGATACAAAGTGAAAAACAAACCAGTATATGACCTCAGGGAGCTTATATTTTATGAGAAAGGCACAGAGGTAATTAGTCTTACTGATTATATATATTTATGCATATAAAATATATATATATTTAAACTGATAAATATATACACACATGCATAGTTCCAGAGACAAAATGAAAGAAAGTGTAAGGAAATTGTTCCTCTGCCATCAAAAAGAACAGTTCTCCAGAGGGTGTCAAGCATTTTTTCCTTAAAGAAAATATATCAAATAGGAAGAAAATGGGAAGCTGCCCCTCATCATTCCTAGTATAATGAGTAGTTGCTCAATTAAGCACCATTTCTTTTCATTCTACTCATTCCAGAAAAGTGAGCTTTATAGTAACATCAGCAAAAAAAAGAATTTTAAAAATAAAATAAACAGAGCTACAATAATTTTCAGGACATCAAAAGCAGCTGAGAGGTGCACATGGATTTTGAAACACCTGCTAACTTCTTGTTTCAGACAAAATGAAAAAAATTGAGTGTGGCCTTGCTGATAAGACCTGACTGAGGGTGATAGTCATCAGGGGTAGATTCAGTTGAACAAATTCAACAAACATGGAGCACATACTATGTGCAAGGCATTATGCAAGGCCACCTAGAACACAAAGACAAAACTCAACTTGGAAAAAAATTAACTCTGCCAAAGTACACTTAATATTCATTGTAATAAAATTATGGTTCCATGATGAATTACAGAATGTGTTCAAACCTCATGACTGCCATGTAAATCATGTAAAACAAATGATTACAGAAAAAAGTTGTATTGCAACTAAATGGGATTTTTAAGATGCAAAAAGTTAAAGATTCCAATAAGTCAATAAATTTAATTCCAAATAATTCTCACACCACTCTTGGTTTGTATCTAGAGTGGCAAGCATTCAAATCTGTGAGTGGAAAGATGAAAGTAAAATTTTAAACTAGCTATAGAAATATAAGGAAAAGGAAATGTATCAACCAGACATATATAATTAAATGAAGGGAAATGGATATGGAATCCTCTGTGATTGTTAAAATTGCAAAAAAGAGCTATGAAGTCAATATCAAATATAAGAATCTTAAGGTGAATTTTAACAGTATTTATTCTAGTAATATTATCATACATTATCTCAGTTGGTCCACATATCAACGGTGAGGAATAAGTACTTACATATATTGTTTTCTTTATTTTACAGATGAGGCAACTGATTGTTCTCTGAGTTAAGTAACTTGGCAAAGGTCATTTTATAATGCACTGATAAGAGTGAAGGAAAGAGAACTACAACAATTTACACAATAATAACAATGCTATAAAGAAGACAACCCTGGAAGACCTAAATTTTAATCAATGCAATGATTCCAGAGGACCAAAGATAAAGCATTTTACCCTTTTCTGACAATAAGGTGATGGGAATTAAGATGCAGAAGGAGACATGCATTTTCAGACACTGGTAATTTGGAAATTTGTGTTTTTTTGATATGTTTATTTATTATAAAATTTTTGGTTTTTTTTTCTAAAAATGGGAGGATAAGTGGGTAGATAAGAGGAGAATAGCAATAGGGCTGCAGGAGGAAAAAGGAGGAGCACTGAAATATTTCTTTAAAAGGCACAGAAAAGCAGAGAAAGAATTATAAAAAGCAAGACAGCTTTGAAAGTTACATGTTGCTTTTTGGCCTATTAAATAAGGCTGAGATCAGGCACAGAAAATATACTTAAAATAAAAAGCAAGCTGATATAATCATTCCATTTACCTTTCTATTTGTCTATTCTAATTTGTACATATAAATGTTCATCTTGATTGGTGGTTGCTAAGTTAAGAATTTTAAAAAATATTTTAAAAAATTAAGATTACCCAGTAATAACAGAACTGACATTTGTACCTAGGTCTAGTATAAATCTTATATCTAGTACTCTTTCTCCAATTCCATGTTGATAGTGTTAGTTAGGAAAAAGAGGTATAATAGGGTAGCATGGCATTAGTGAAAGGTGCTGGCAAATCTGGCTCTTACTATCTACATAACCATGGCAAAATCATTTAAATCTCAGAGGAGCTTCAGTTTCCTCATCTGTAGAACAGAGATAATATCTGTTAAGTTCTACCTTCCAGGATTGTTGTGAGACTAAAATGAGATAAGTTTATATCTTTAAAGTTCTACATAAATATCAGCCATTGATAGTATAATCTTGTCCTAATCTTTTTAAAGGGGGTTTTAATTAGATATAGTTGTGGACAAGACATTATCTTACTATAGATATAAAATAAATAAAACATCTTTTTCTGGTCAAAGGAAAGTACTAAAATGTAACTCCATCCTTTGTAGGTTCTTTGAAATATCCTTGGCACATCTTGGTACAAAAAGTCTATGCTCTGAAGGCTCCCATGTAGTTTGGATGTATTCAGAATAAAGACAACTGCTTTAGGAGTTATTCTTAAATTTTAATGAATCAATGTTATGTCTTAGTCTGTAATAATGTTCCAGTTCCAGAACAATTTATAAGTTGAGTTCTCCAGGATATTTTGAGAACTGTATTTATAGTATGGGATTTGTTGTCTGTCAGTCAATGAAATATGGAAGGCTTCTGATATGTAATTCTACTCCCCAGGTCATGTCTTGCTAGGTATTTGGCAGGTGTTAAATTTTTACAGCTTATTGGGATGTTATACCATCTCCACTGTCTTCCATATATCATCTACATGGATCACAATGTCTAGACTCTTTTAAGGATAAAACCTTCTGTTATTTCTGGTGACAATAACCTGGTTCTGAGTTGCCATCATAAACCCATTTTTAGCTCATTTTATGAACTGCTCATGACTGGCTTGCTTTCGTAGCCAGTGCCATCTGCATTCAAGTAATTGCAGCAGGTTGGGGGTACCAGAACAAGAAGGAGAGCTCTGCTATCCTCCATGTCAAGCTGATGATGACTGTTTCAAGTAGAACCACCAGCCAATAACATCAATATGCCTCTATTTAAATCCTTAGCTTCATAGAGAGAATGTCACCACACTGACTGAGGAGCTGACCTCATCAGTGGTATTGACAGATACAAATCAGCCAGTGGTTTCAATGTTTCTGCCATTACTTCACAGAAGACAACTTAGTAATCTCAAGACAAATAAAGTCTGCCCTATACCCTGTACTGGCTGTATTTCTCTTATTTTATTACTGCCTTACCACCATGGATAATGGGTTGGATTTTGGGGGAGGGAGGAGAAGGTGAAAGGACAACATGGAAGAATGCTAGCCTTATTGTTGTTACTATTATTAAAAAATGAACCAGGTCTACAAAATGCCCAAGTTGCTTTACAGTATCAATTTAGAAGTGCTTTAGGAGGAGTTATTCTTTCAGATTTTCAAGGTAACAAACATTTCTCTAGCTTCAAGAGAGAGAGAGTACTACCTCCAAAAGTGCCTGGCAAAGTTGGAGGAAACCGATTACATACTGGGGAAATGTAGTTCATTATATTGTAGTGATCAACTCATTACATGTCAGGCCACCAGCTAAGTGAATTATATCCCAACCATTTTCCAATCTATTTGCCCAGTGATGGTAGTAGAAGCTGACATGTAGAGGTCAGAACCTGAGGGAAAAATTCTGTGATGTCATAATCTTAGAAAAAGGGTCAAGATACACTAACCTAAGTAATTTACATGCAAGATTAACAAAAGTATTATGGTGATGACCAATGAAAAGCCACATGTTTAAAAAGATTTTAAAAAACCAACTTATATAGTTATAGCTAATGTTATAGCTAATGTTCAAGCAAGGTGGGGAAAATAAGACAACTGCACAATTTAATCCCAAGATTATATAAATGAATTCTAAATTATATCACTTATTATTTCAGTTATAATTTATAAAGACCTAGAGAAAAGCCTTAGTACATATTGTATATATATTTTACACCTACAAAGGATTTTTGATAAGAGATAGACAAGAATTATGCAAGAATAAATGGGCAATAGGATCTTAACTAAGGAACAAGTACACCTATAAATGAAAATGTGCATCTATCCAAGTATTACGTATTAACCGTTTTCATCAAATCATTAAAACCTGTCCATGAAATTCACCTATTTTCTAGAACTTGTGACATCTTAACATTGTTTGATTTCCTCTTTCCCTTCAACTCAATTCTCCAAAATTATCTGCCAAACTTTTAAAAGAGATTTGTTCAAGAATTTCCCTAAAATCCATTGTGATAGAAAGTCAAAGTGCTTCAAAATCAATACTGAGATTCAATGATGCATATGTTTTATAAATATTAAAACCAAGTACTTTTCCTAGTATGGTGAAAAGAGTATCAGTTTGAGGAAGCTGAAGCCTTGAGTTTGTCTCAAGACTTACATTTAAAAGCTGCTTGACCATTGGTAAGTCACTTAACTATCCAAATTAATGAAAAATGTTTGAACTATGCCTCTTGGAGGTCATCCTTGCTGCCCACATGGAAAGATCATGGAGTATTGACTGTGAAAGATGATGAATATACTATTACATTTTCAAAATCTCAAAAGTTTTATTTCAGAAATTCTGCTCCAAACTCTATTTCTCTCCACGAAAATAGAGAGAGAAGATAAAAATATTAGAGCAATGTTAATCTAATTGAATGACTTTAGAAAACACAAGAGAAAGCTACACCAAACAAGTTGTCCAAATGTCACATGGACACTCTCTCCTAAAAAGATGGAAAATCGAAGTTGATAGGCTTTTGCAAACTGTTAGCTGCCCCTATAGGCTGCTGTGTATGAAGAAAAGTCAACATTTGGTGCAAATTCAAGTCTTAGGATGAAAATTCACAGTAAGAAATGATGAAATTTTCAAGTATATCATGCAGTATTATATAGTGGATGGAATGTTGGTCTCAAAGAAAAGAAGCACCAGATTCAATCTCTGCCTCTGACACATCCAGTCTATGACCCGAGACATATCACTTAATCTCTCAGGTTATTATTACAAGCCATAGAATGAATACATATTATGTATTCTAGACAGTAATTCTTAGACTTTTAAAGCTGCAAATCAATTTGCCAATCTGACCTGGGAAAAGGAAACTCCTTCACCAGGAGTTCCCTAAGCTAATGACACAAAAAATCTAGCACACAAAAAAGGTAGACAGAATTTAGCACCTTTAAGAAGCTTTATAGGAAACTAGATTCTAAAACTTCCATAAGGAAATCAGATATTCCTTATATATAAAATACTCCAAAGTCTCAACACTTCTTTCATTTTGATCCCTCCATTAACCCACCAAAAATACAAAATGCAATGAACCTTAATAAGTATTGTGGGGACATTTCCTTCTCAAATCTATCAGTGGATAGTGCCTCAATGACATTCTCTCCAATGGGATTCTTATACTTGTCTCCTTGTAAACTGTCCAAAGAGAATCTATCCAAAATGCTAGATTCCTCTTCCCAGATTCTTTTTAACATTTCATGGATTCCAGGGCAACATTTGAACAGTACAGTTATTATCCTTTACTCTCACTCCATAAATGCCCAAGACACCCAGCATAAAGTGCTGTAGCCTACTCGTGTCTACCTTGTGGGTACTTCATTGCTCCAAGGGCTATTTTTGATGCTTAGGAGATTATAGTGCCCTATAATCTACAGACATATAAGAGAATCATGTTAAATGGATTTTTAGAAAGACTGCAAGGAATAGCTTCAGATCATGTAAAGCAAAAAAAAAAAATGAGATTCATCCCAATAGTCTATTCAATTCCAGACCCAGATCACTGTCTAGCTGAAGTGCTTGCCCAGCAATAATCAGCATATTAATGGTCTGACTCAATAGGCTATTCATTCAATTAGTTATCATAATCTGGACAATACAAATTAAAACCCAATGTGGACCCTGCTAATAATAATAGTTGATATTTTTAAAGCATGACAAAGTCTATAAAATACTTTAGTAGAGTGCTAGTTTTCAAAAAATATGTTGAGACTAGATCAACAGAACCATGTTGGATTTAAGCTCATTTTTCTTTTTTTGATTTAGATGGTAATCTCTGATGGGTCTTTGGCTTTATGCCATTCAATGTGTTTCTCAATGGCTTGGATGAAGTCATAGATGGCACACTTCAGGGTATTCTTAGTTAACAGGGAAGACACTAACTGTCTTCAAGAATCTGAAGGAGTGACACATAGATGGCAGACCAGACTTGCTTTGCTTAGTCCCAGATGGCTGAATTTGGAGTAATTCCTGAAGGACGTAAAGAGAGTGTGACCTGATATAATGAAAAACTTTCCAATAATTAGAGCTATCCAAAAAGTAATGGGCTTCCTCAGAAGTTCCTCCCTTCTACCAAGGAGTCTTAAAACTGCAATTGGATGAATACTGTCAAAGATGCTCTGTAGGAGGATCCCTGTGATCTCTACTTACTGCCTTTCTGATGACAATATTATCTGCCAGCAGGACTATCTAAACAACCTATTTCTCACCATCTATGAGAATTTTTTTGACTTTGCACAGGACATCCTCCATGATGTTACTCAACACCTTTGTGTGGCATACATCTCCTTTGGGAAGGAAAAGATGGGAAGGTTAAGCCTTTATATAGCACCTTTTATGTGCCAGACACTGTTATGCACTTTACAAATATTATCTCATTTGACCTTCTCAACAACTGTGAGAGGTAGGTATTATTTTTATCCCCATTTTAAAGCTGGCTAGTAAGTATCTGAGACCATATTTGAACTCATGTTTTCCTGATACCAGGCTCAGAGCTTTATCCATGGCTCACCCTTGCTGCATTCCTTGATGCTGATACTGAGAATAATCAAAATCACCTTTATAGTTGCATCTATCATTCAATGATTTAACATTCATGGCAGATATATTATTGGAGAATAGCTTTTAGATTTGCATTTTGCTTTACTGAGTGAAATGTTCTTTTGTAATCAATATATAATAACACAGCAGTATCTTATATACTGTAAACTCTCCATCAACTATGACTAGACAGAAATGATTTACTTTAGAAAATTAAACCTCAAAAGATTTCCTCCATTCCTTTTTATCATGTTTTCACCAAGGATAGCATCAATTTTATATAGAGATAATTCTCAAAAAATGTCCCCAATTTTATAGATGAGGAAACTGAGGTAGAAATAGGTTAAATGACTTGCCCAGGTTTACAATTAAGTGTCCAAGACTGGAAATGAACTCATGAATTCCTAACTCTAGGTTTGGCACTCTCCCTGTAATATAAACTGCCTTATACTCTATTGCCGTGCCCAAGGATATAAGAGTAGCATCAGAGGTAACATTTGAACTCATGTCTTCTGACTTCAGAACTAGTGTTTTCCCGTCTATCAGTTCTGCCTAAATTAAGAGGGTCACCAGGGATCAACTGAAATGTTATTACTTATTGAAAAAAAGTTTGCCCATTAAAGATCAAACATAAATTTTCCTTCATCTATGAAAAATACCATTAAAAAGTGAAATTCAGAAAATGAAACTAATTAAAGGGTCCTTGTGAGACATCCAGGCTTTGAAAACTTGGCTTTGATGTCAACTTTGATGGAAAGGCAAAGAAGCACTGAATAGCTCATTCTTACTTGGCCAAAGGTTTGATTTTTCTGTTGATGGGAAGTAAGCTCTAAGAATTCCAATGATACTAATTTAATAATATACAAGTATCTCTGCAAAAGGCCAGTTCCTACAAAAAGTCAATAACATGTAAGAACATAAAAATGTCATTCAGGGCAAGACTAATAATCCAGTAGAAATACTATTCTATCTTTGACCAAAGGACTAATTTGAGAAGGCATGCTTGTTTTTCTGTGATTTTAACCTCAAATAGTGAATGATACGGCCTTGAATATCTTTAGTTTCCTTTAACAATAGAAATTCAAGATAATTAAAGTTGTGTCAGCCAGAAAATAGTCATGTTACTGAATTCATGACATATATCAAGCTGTATTAAAGTATAGTACTACTTTCAGAGACTGAAGCTCTTCAAGTCATAAGTTCATGATATAATAACCATTTTCTAAGGATCTACCAAACAGATCTACTTACTATCTTTAAGCCATATTAAAAATTGTCTCAGATATATTCAACTCTTGGTGACTCCACATTTGGGATTTTCTTGGCAAAGATACTGAAGTAGTTTGGCATTTCCTTTTCCAGCTCATTTTATAAAAGAGAAAAGTGAGGCAAATAATTGACCTACCCAGGATCATATAAAAAAATAAGTGTCTAAGATGGGATTGGAATTCATAAAGATGAGTCTTCCTGATTCCAGACCCAGAGCTCTAACTATGGAACTACTACCTAGCTGCTCCCCCAAGTTTTTCTCCCAAGAAACTTCAGGAAATAAAAATAGAAGCCAATATAATGATCATTCATTTAGTCATTCAGTGAACAAACACTTAAATAAGCATCATCTAAATACAGGGTTTTGTAAGTACTGTGAGTAAAGTAAATGAGAAAGTGTTTCCTGGCTCCAGAAAACTTATTTTCTAGGAGGCTCTAATGTCTTTTACTAGTTTATAATAATTAGTTTATATTTCTTAAAGAACTTAAGAATACTACAGAGTTCAGTTCTCCTCTAAAAGAGCACTCCTGGTCCAAGTGTTTACTAATAAGCTAAACTGGCCAATTACATTATAAAAATTCCCATAAGCATCTGTCCCTATAAATACAAAAGTATTTATGTTTTTACTACTTGATTAATAAAGATAAGCCAAACGAAAACAAAAAAATGTAAACGTTCCTAAAATATTCATGCTTTCAGCAAATATTGACTCAAATGTATCAGAATTCAAGACTTTTGTTTAGTTTTTTTTGTTAACTTTCACATGAAGCAATTCTTTGAAGACAATCGTTCAGGGTAAGTTCCACTGTCTTTCAAAAACTGAAAAGAAAACACAACTCCATGAAGTTTACTGTCTGTATGTGTTAGTGAAACAGAATACAGAATTACGGGTTTGGAAGAGACCTCAGGCCACCTAATCAAGGTCACATCTGAACAAGAATCTCTTCTGCAACATTTCCAATAAATGATCTTCTTTGTTTTGCTTGAAGTCCAGAAAACTCACTATTTTCCAGAGCAATCAGTTCTACTTTGGGACATTTGTTTTCCTAATGGATCCTCTTCCAAAGATGATTTCTGTCATGCTGAAATGAAGGGGCTCAAAAAATGAAAGCCATCATTCATGCTATGCTAATATCTAACTTTCTCTTTCTTACCTGCTGGATAAACACATTTCCCTGGAGCATGTATGTAACTGGGCAAACAGGTTAAGTCATAGTTCTTTTTTCCAGACTCTCTTTAGTTCACATCTTAGAACCTGACCCTTTAAAAAATGCTGGATATTGCAGTGACAAGATGCATCCAGCCTTTTAACATAGCCAACCAACAGCTGTAAAATGTCTGGGACTCACACTCCTTTCAATTCTGCACTTTTCCCTGTGAAATGTAACAGATGTTTCTGAGAAAACAAGGAAAACACTCTAATTATGAAAAAATCATCCAATAAAGTCCAGTTTAAGGTCAAATTTTCTTCAGATTAAAAACAAAAAACATGCTATAGTGTAAAGCAAAAGATGAGGAACTTTTTAAAAGAGCTATAGTGAAACTTTGTAGATCATCTTGTTCAGAAGTTCTAAAACTGAGGTTTATAATTTTGTCTTTAAAAACTGGTAAATATATTTCAATATAAATTAGTTTCCTTTGTAATTCTGTGTATTTTAATTTATGCTTTTAAAAATATTATTCTTTTTTTTTTATAAATTCTTATCTTCCATCTTAGAATCAATACTGTGTATTGGCTCCAAGGCAGAAGAGTGGTAAGGGTAGGCAATGGGGGTCAAGTGACTTGCCCAGGGTCACACAGCTGGGAAGTGGCTGAGGCCAGATTTGAACCTAGGACCTCCCATCTCTAGGCCTGACTCTCACTCCACTGAGCTACGCAGCTGCCCCCTAAAAATATTATTCTAAGAAGAGGTTTATAGGCTTTTCCAGACTGTGAAAGATGCCCATTATACACAAAAGGTTAAGAATCTCCAGTCTGGTACAAATGTCTCATTCTATCTATAAGGAAGCCAAGACTCAAAATGGAGAAGAAACTTGTCTGAAGTCAGTTATTAATTGCACAGTAGAGATAAAAAACTATAAAAATATATACCATAAGTCTCTGATTCTAAATCCAGTGTTTTTTTACTAAACCACAAGAGTCTTCAGAAAGATAGTTATACCAATTTTTCAATACAAAGTAGTAAAACGAGCAAACATCCTATGTTGAGTTTTGCTAAAATTAAGATTTATTTTTACCTTTAGGAAATACAACCTCCCTAATTTCTGATCCTGTTACAAACAAAATATCTTAGTATTTACAGAAAAGTAGGAGAACCTTGTTTTAAAAAAGAGAATCAAAGCAAACCAAACAACATTTATTGGTGCTATACCTGAAATTGAGGAAAGGTTTTTATTTTACTTGAAATAGGGCAGATGCCAATCAAACAGCAAAAGTCACAAGCAAAATCTATCCATTTCCTTTGGTCAGTCTTGAATTCTGGCAAAAAATCAAAGCAAGCTTTCTTCTCCTTAACAGGTAGAAACATTTCAGAAAGTGCTAATCATAGAGTAAGGTCTTTCCAGAAACACACTAAAAAGCTCAAAGCTTGTTTACAGCTGCTAAAAGAAAAATTGCTACAACTGAACACAAACCAAGAGCCTCCAGAACACAGCCATTCTCTGAAGGAAAGAATCCATGCCTTCCTTTGACTGAAAGTGTTCCAATAACTAGAAGGAAGGTAGGTTTTGAGTTACAACCATGGGTGAAGTAGAGGAGAGGAAAGTTTCTCATTTTAAAAACATTAAAACTGTTCCATCAAACAGAATAAGCAATAGTAAAGTCATCCTGGCTATGAAAGAGATACCTAAGGAAAACTATAAAAATAAAAATGATTCACAGAAAATCCTTGTGCTGTTCATCTATAAAAAAGACCAAGGTCTCTGAAACCAGCAGCTGTGGAGATAGATCATGAAATGTTGTGAAGCTAAGCTATCACCTTCCTGCATGATGAGATGATGATATGATGCTCAAGGGGTGCTTTCCTACCAAATCTTACTGAGCTATCGTGAGATTCAAAGAACAATCACTCCACAAAACAAATTAGTGCTCTATTTAAAGCCCTATACAAAAGTTGAGGCACCTTGGCTTCCTGGTAAAAAGGTCTAAATTCAAGTATGGTGGACAAATACTGCCTACATGACGGGGCAAGACACAACCTTTCAGGAGAGTCTCATGCAACGCTCAAAGGCTCTAAGTAGCAGACAAGGTGTTTCCACATTATTATAAAAAGTTCCTTGCTGGGAAATTGGAAATTCCTGCACCAATGAAATCGTAGGTCTCATAAATTAATTTTAAAAAGATAAATTTCACTAATTAGATATCATTATTCTTATTATTTCCTCCTCAACAATCACTCAACAAGCTTTATTAAGTGCTTACTGTGTTCCAGACACTATTCTGGGTACTGAGGATAAAAATGCAATAAAAAAATTTTTTCAAGAATACAAATACAGACTCTTCAATAAATCTTAATAATTACCTTTTAGTGGTGAGGTAAGTTTGATTAATTACATGGGAACAAATATAGATTCATTTTATAAATAGCAAAAAATGCAAGATTTATTTCACTTGGGTTTTTAGGGCTGCTCTTCTAAGAATAATAGGAACCAACAGATCTGCTTCTTAAGGCATATGATTCAAGAATCAAATGGAAGGCAGACCCAAAGGATGAACCAGAAAACTTGCTTTTTATTTCAGACTGAGGGTTGTTCTGATACCCTGGCTTGAAAGAAGAAAGATATTGCTCCCAACACCAAATATTTTTAGATAAGGAGAGAGAATGTTAAATTTAAAATAAAACAACATAAAAAAGGGAAAATCCAAAAGACAGCATCTATTTACATGAATATGAGATAGTGAAGTCCTCACTCCTTTTTCTAAAGAAGAAAAAAGCTTCCTTAAAAGTCAATATTTATAAAGCATAAAAGTACCCTAATAATGGCTACCCCGTATATTGGATATGTATTTGTGCATACACATGTAGATAGATTTTTCATTCTTAAAAAGGAACACACCCCGAAGGTCAGCAGTTGTATATGCATGTTGGTTAAAGACTTCAGTGTCAGAAATATCCTGCCACAGATCCCATCTTCCAAAGCAAGGAAGGGCTCATTTAAGGACTGGCAAGCAACTTTATTCACTTCCAATAACAAACTAAAGCTAACATTTACTTCTAAAATGCAGATTATTTACAAAGGATGTAATCATTCATTCCACTCCAAGTCTCATTAAGTTTATCAACATGGAGCACTTCAGCTGCTTTCTGGACAACTTGCTATGTGCGCCCTTTCTATGAACTTCTGACAAAAAAGATAATTTCAAATCATAAAACTAAAAAATTTAAAAAGAAAAAAAACACCAGCAGCTAAAGAATATCAATGCACTTTTAACCCATTATGAGGTCTATCAGACGTGCTATGATACCATTTTTGTATCTTAAGATTATTTCCAATTTGTCCTTTATTGTTCATACACAGTTGTATGTAGTTGCTTGCTTGTTTTTCCCAAGATTCTGTGCTTCTTGAGAGTAAGAGCTGTCTTTTACCTTTCTTTGGATCCCCATCAATTTAGCACAAGGTTGTTCACGTGTTCAATGTTGAACACATTGTTGTTCACTTGTTTCCAGTCATGTTTGATTCTTCATGACCCCATTTGGGGCTCTCGGCAAATCTACTGGAAAAGTTTGCCATTTCCTTTGAAGCAGTTAAGTGACTTCTCCAGAGTCACCCACAGTTAATAAATATCTGAAGCCAGATTTGAATTCAGGAAGAGAAGTCTTCCTGACTCGAGGTCAGGCATGCTATTCCACTGTGCCACCTAGCTGCCCAATAAATGTTTCTTGACTTAGAGAAAGACTGGCTACTTTTATACTTCAAAACTCCCAGAAGCTGGAATTTTATCATTGTTGTTAAACCCTCAGTCAGGAACTTCTATTGACTCAGTAGATGGTCTTGAACACAGGATCTCCACAAAATCAACAATTTCGGACATGCAGATGATACACTCTAATGGCAAAAAGTAAAGAAGAATTAAAAAGCCTCCCGAAGAGGTAAAAGAATAGAGTATAAAAGCTGGGATTCCACCTTATACCCATCAGATTGACAATGACAAACATTAGAGGGACTGTGGGAAAACACTGATACACTGAGGCAAAGTGCTACAATGATCTATAAATTGGTACTGCCATTCTATAAAGAAATTTAGAAAGCAACGAAGTTACTAAACTATTAAAGACTTGCTAAACCTTTAACTCAGCTAAACTCGTACTAGATAAATATTGTAAGAATGGAATTTGTGTTAAATAATTACATTGGTTATTGGCTCTGTCATTCTTACAATATATATGTTTGTGTGTATACATACACACAAAAGAAAGAGAAAAGAGTCCTTTATATACAATATTTATAGTAGCTCTTTTTGTGGCAGCAAATAAGTATAAATTAAAAAAGAAACCATCAATGGGTAAATGGTTGAATGAACTACAGTTTATAAATGACATGGAATTCTGTTTGTTGTGTTAAGAAATAAAGAAAGATGGTTTCAGAGAAACCTAGAAAGATTTATATGAGTTGATACAGAGGGATGTAAGCAGAACCAAAGGAGCAATTTATACAATAATAGCAACATCACTGTAAAAATGAACAATTTGGAAAGGCTTAAAATAAAAACTCTGATGAATACAATGATCAATCATGATTCCACAGAACATTCTCAGCCACCTCTCCCTCTCCTATAGAGCTTCACTACTTTCTGCTTGAACTATTATAATACCCTCCTAATTGCTCTCTGCTTCAAGTTCTCTCTCCACTCCACATGGATGCCAAACTGCTTTCTAAAGTGAAGATCTGTCTAAGTTACTTCCTTGTTCAATCAACTCCGAAGACTCCCTACTGACTCCAGAAAAATATTATTTCATCTCTATTTTATTTTAAAGTACCTATTTTGTGTATTTCATAATATATACAACTAATAAAATAGTAGTTTTATTAAATAAAAATAAAATAAAACAACTAATACAAATAGCTAATTTATAAATATATATATATATTTGAGGCACTTGCTCAAAATTTTTTACTAATAATGAGACACACAATAAAAAGTTTGTAATCATTGTATTATACCATATTGTCAAACTTCAGATGAGCCAGGCAAAGAAAAGACAATTCCTACATCCATCCAGTCTCTTTATAATTTACTGTTTGTATTGTGACATCATCATGTAAAGTAAAGCTAGCAAGGTTCCAGAGAGCGCTGGGTCTTTCCCAGTCTACCATGTAAATAAGAAGATATCAGGTGGGGCAGTGGAAACTTGGAGGCACAGGATCTTGACT
Source organism: Gracilinanus agilis (assembly GCF_016433145.1). NCBI lineage: Eukaryota > Metazoa > Chordata > Mammalia > Didelphimorphia > Didelphidae > Gracilinanus > Gracilinanus agilis. The sequence continues at coordinate 80,775,369 of NC_058133.1, read as the reverse complement.
TGAGATTTTGACTCTGCTATGTCCTTCTTAAGTGATATAAGGCAAGTCACTAAACCTTTCTAAGTCTTAGTTTTCTTCATCTATAAAATACCACAGGACTTTTAAGGTGTCTTCTTAGACTAGATGACTTCTAAGGTCCCTTCCAGTTCTATATTTATGAGCTTATGTAAATATGAAGGTACCATATAAATTGATATAGTAATAATTCTATATTCAGATATGTTATATTTATGGATGTTTCCTCAATGTATCTAACTTGGAAGGTTTAGTATTTAGAGAGAAATAAGCAATGTTAATAAATCTTCAGTATAATATAAAGTAAGATTACACAATTAGACATACATACATCTTTTTCATCTGCATTGATTAGATTTTCCTGTTTGTGTTCCCTATCCTAAGGTCAATCAGATTTCTCTTGTTAAGTACAAGAGGTATATGGCCAGGGCAAAGTGACCACAGTTGTTTTTTTTTTAACTTTAAATGCTCCACTGGTCTCTTTTCAATTTTTAAAATCATTGTTACATCCCAATGACTCCTTCCCAAGCCTACTAAATAGAACTTTCTCTTGTAACAAATAAATATAATCAAGCAAAACGTACCAACACATTTCTGAAAATGTGTACCTCATTCTGCAACCACATTCCATTATCACATCCTTCCTTAAGGAGAAGTACGAGGCATATCTCATTATCAGTGTTCTGAAGCTACAGCTGGCACTGGTTTGATCAAGACTCTAAAGTCTCATTATCATTTTCCTTCATATTACTTTAGTCCCTTTGTAAAATATTTTCCTGATTCTACTTCTCTCAATTTCATTGCATGAGATTTCCCATATTTCTCTGAAATCCTCCTATCTGTCATTTCTTATGGTACAATAATATTTTATTGCTTTTAGATACTTTTTTTGTATCTAATGTATTTTAGATACATTGTTCAGCTATTCCCTCACCAAATGGGCCAACCATTTCCCTTCTACATCCTTATCCAAGGAACACAGACTTAGAGCTAGAATGGACCTTATAGGTTAGAAAGCTCAATTCTTTTATTTTGGAGATATGGAAAATGAGATCCAGAGAAGTTATGTGAATTAAGAGTCATACAAATGGTGATATAGCCAAGATTTAATTTGGACCCACTGACTTTAAATCCAATATTCTTACTATTGTACCACAAAGTACTTTACTATAAAGATGATATCTTGTCCTCTATGAACAATTTCTCTCAGAAATAAAAGGAACTGGTACCAAAATTTTTGACCAATTCAGTAATATATGGCAAGTTTGTAAACAGCAAGAATTGTGAGATAGGATAGCTAGGTGGCTCAGTAGATAGAACAACAGAGTTGGGAGGACCTGGGTCCAAATCTGACCTCAAAACAACATAGATGTGTGACCCTGGGAAAATCACTTAACCACAATTGCCTAGTCCTTATCTCTCTTCTGCCTTGGAATGGATGGGACTTTAAAATCTAAGACAGAAGGCAAAAGTTTATTTAACCCAGAGACACACACAGAGACACACATACATTGGACTGACTAACTGACTATCTATCTATCTATCTATCTATCTATCTATCTATCTATCTATCTATCTATCTATCTATCTATCTATTCCAGTGTGGGACATCTTCCATTACATGTATGGGACAACATCCATAACATAAGCCATCACTTAGGTAAGCATGTGTCAGTACTGGATATACAGACTGGAAATATATACTATAATATGTATATTATATAACATTTTACATATATTTAACATAATATATTTCAATTCATATGCATGTACTTTATGCTCGACAAATATTTCACCCTTGTAATAATTTTGGATCCTTGTTTTATTATTCTTACAAATGCATTCTTTGCAGTAATTCAGAAATAGCACAAGATATAGTCATGTTAACACTTGTTAATTATTATAAGAACTGGAAAGATAAGATTAAAAATGGAATTACAGCCTGGGGGAACCACAAAATGTCATTTTATTCAGCCTCCCCAATCAAAACTCCATCTAATACATCCATTCTAGGTCAGCCCAAAGAGATAAGATGATATCTAGCCATATTAATGTCCATTAACAGCATCTAGAATCAGGGAGATAATATTCTTGCTGTATTGCATCATGCCTTGGTCAGACTACATCTAAAATATTTTATTTTATTCTTGGTGCCACATTTTAAAAATGGCATTGACAAGACAGAATACCAGAGGAAGACAACAAGAAGAGTATTGGAAATCAGTTAAGAAACAGGGAAATCTTAGTCTAAAAAACTGAAATAAAAGAAGAAACTGAGTGAGGATATAGTAGCTGCTTTCACATATCTGAAAGTGAAGCAATTAGACTTGTTTTGCTGGTTTCCCAAAGGAGAAAACTAGGAACAATGGGTGGAAATTAATAAGTGGAAAATTTCAATTTATTGTAAGGGAAAACTTCTTCACAGTTATACAAAAGTTCCTAGATAGGGAACAAATATGGAAGAGGCTCAGGAGGGGAAGGTGAAGAAATAAGCATTTATTAAGTGTCTACTATGCATGAGGCAATGAGCTAAGTGCTTTACAAATATTCCAATTGATACAACAACCCTGGGAGGTAAGTGCTACTATTATTTCTATTTTACAATTGAGGAAACTGAGGTTTAAAAGGTTAGGTGACTTGTTAATCATTACAAAGACTAGAAAGAGTCAAAGTCAGGTCTTCAACCAAAGTATCATGATCCAAAGCCAGTATTCTTTCCATTACATTACTGAGTACTGACACATGTCCACCTAACTGTTGGCCAATGTTACAGAAAATGTCCCACACCAATTCCGAACAAGAGAATGATTGACTATTGATGGTAAGGCTTTTCAAATGCTCTTATTTTTACATGACACTGAATACAGTAATTCCACTGAGCCCTGAAATGCCATAAAGCTTCCTTGTGCAATCTGTAGCATTTGGAAATAGATTAAGCTGGTCATATGCCTTGGAAAACACCTTAGAAAAACAGAGAATGAAAAATTAATTGTCTAGATGGACTGCCTATCAGGTTACTATATACACATAATGCATATGTAAATAGACCCATATACACATTAGATTATGCATATACACATCAAGCAAGTGCTATGACAGTGAACGAGATTCAGAAATGATTAAGAGAAGGAGATCAGGATGGATCACATTTGAGAAATGATAAGGTGCTTTCAATGATCCTGAATTGCTTTGATGCAACAAATCTGATCACTTTAATGCCAATAGACTCTCAGGTTCTATGGCTGTGAATCACAGAGCTCTAGGATCTCTGTAACAGAAATCTAAATAATGAATAAGCTAAAAGACAATGGAAAGATGGTACTGTGGGCATAATTGGGCTTTAATATGTTACCAATGATAACATGTTCAAGAAGTGACATAAAATATGGTGCTACTAAACTTTCTTCCTTTATAATTTTTATTACTTCCTTCGATATTCTTGATCTTTTGTTTTTCCAAATGAATTATTATTTTTTTCCAGTTCAATAAAATAGTTTTTTGGTAATTTAATTGGGATGGTACTAAGTAGATTAGGTTGGATGTAATTTTAACTATATTGGCTCTATTTACCCAGGAAACAATTAATATCTCTACAACTATTTAAATATTAATTTATTTGTATAATAAAGTATTTTATAATTATGTTTATATAGTTTCTGGGTTTGTTTTGGCAGATATATTCCTAATATTTTATTTTATTTATATTATTTTAAATGGGTTATCTCTTACTATCTCTTCTTGCAGGATGTCATTGGTGACAAATAGAAGTGCTGATGATTTACATGAGTTTATTTTATATTCTTGCTACTTTGCTAAAATTTACAACCCCTTTTTAATTTAATGAACTCAAAATTATCCATTTTACATTTCAGTACTTTCTACCTCTTTGTTTGTAAATTCTTTTCCTATCTACAAATCTGATAGTTAATATGTTCCCTTAAATTATATATAACAACAAAAATATTGTATGAAGGATGACTTATGTATGTATACCTCCAGAGAAAGAACTTATAAACAGATATAAGCAAGACATAGTTTTACGTACATGTATCTTTTGGTCAAATGATGCCTTCTATAATGGAGGAAGGGAATTAACTGGATATTTTAATGTAACAAAAAATAAGCAAATTTAAATTTTAAAATGAAGTGGTACAAAAGGAATCATCAGGGAGACAGAGCAAAGAGGTATATTGCTAGAAAAGGAGGAAAACCATTCATAAAGTGAGACTAAAAGATGAGATGTCATAGGCACTACCCCCAAGATATGAAAAGAACTAAGGCAAAGTGGGCAGTGTACCAGGAGAACCTCCATGGAGAATTTATAGGAAAACATAGGAAAGAGCTTGGTCCTTCACCTTAAGTCTTGTCAACTTCCACTTCACCATGAGAGCCAAGATGAGGAAGAGACAATTGCCCAAGTTAAAATGCAAAAGGAAAAAAATGAGGCAGAAGTGTAAGTGTAAGTAGTCTGACTATTCACTACAAAGATTAGAGATGTTTAGTGATTGGCTCATGGTCACACTTGACTGAATCTTTCATAGTACATCACCACTTGGAGGACTACATCAGCTCTCCTGCCTCAATCATTCAACTAGTCAGCGAATATTTATCAATTACTTATTATGTAGCAGCACTGTATTAAGTGCTGGGTACACAAAAAAATTTTTAAAAGGCAAGAAAAAGTAGTCCTTGCTCTTAAGGAGTCCATAGTCAAATGGGAAGACAACATAAAATGTTGTACTGACGCAGAATGCTTTATCTCCATCATATGATAAAGGCTCTTCCTACCATTTAACTTCTCTCTACCTAAAACCAATTCATGTAGTTATGTGCCTCTAGACATTCTGGATGTTTTCTTTGTGGATGATTATAGCACATGTATAATAAATCATTTCTACTTTTACTGGCTGAAAAAGAAAAAAATAACATAGCAGGAGAAAGCAAATAAGTTTTGTAATTAGTGGAGAAAAATACAAGTTCCTTAAGGGCAAGTATTTTTTTTCCCATTTCTGTTTTCATATTTCTAGCACATGTTCTAGCACAGTGCCTTATACCTAGCAGGTATTTTACAAGTATTTGCTGAAATGAAATAAAGTACACATACCAGTGAAAATGTAAAACTCTCGAAGTGATTATAGAATCTGAGATGAAGGCAGTTATATCTGTAGTCAGAATAAAAATGCATTTTTGGTGTCCTTCAAACTACAAACTTAAATATTTACCTTAGTGAGTCTCTTATGGTTTCTTTCCTGTTTAGTTTTGTTACACTTCTCTTGAGTCTTGCTTTTGAAAGTCAAATTTTCTATTCAGTTCTAGTCTTAGAAATGCTTGAAAGTTCCCTATTTCATTAAATGTCTATTTTTTCCCCCTGAAGAATTTGTATTTAATTTTTCTGGGTAGATGATTCTTGGTTGTGTTCCTAGATCCTTTGCTCTCCAGAATATCATATTCCAAGCCTTTCTTTAATGAAGAAGAAGCTGTTAAATCTTATGTCATCCTTACTGTGGCTCCATGGTATTTGAACTGTTTCTTTATGGCTCTGTTGCAATATTTTCTCCTTGACCTGGGAGTTCTGGAATTTGAATATAATATTTCTGGTGCTTTTCATTTTAGGAATTCTTTCAAGAAATGATTGGTGGATTTTTTCCATTTCTATTTTGCCCTCTGGTTCCAAGATATCAGGATTTTCCTTAATGATTTCTTGAAAAATGATGTCAAGACTCTTTTTTATTATAATTTTCAGAGAGTCCAATAATCTTTAAATTATCTCTCCTAGATCTATTTTCAAAGTGAGTAAATTTTCATTCTTTTGGTTTGGTTTTGTTGTTTCTAAATGTTGTTTCTAAACATACTCATATTAGCTTTCACATATCCAATTCTATTTTTTAAGTTAAATCAAATCAACAAACTTTTATTAAGAACTTAATAAGAACAGAACACTGTACTAGATCAAACAGGTAAAAATACAAAGTTTAAGTAGAACACAGTCCCTGACTTTATAGAATTTATGGTTGAGTAGTGTGTAAATAGAATTAGCTGGATCTACTCAACCCAGGCGTGCTAATGATGTCACTCTCAGCTCCCTTAGTGGGGAGGGGAGACAAGTTACCCACACGTGACAATAAGTAACAAATCAAGAATAAGGGACTGCCCTTTGGGCAGTCCAAATCAATGTAGAAACTGCCATTTGTCCATTTGAATTAGAGGTGGACCACAGGAAGTGATGAAAGACACTATCTCTTTAAGTAAGTGTGTGAACTTCCTGCGGGGGCAGTTGCCATCTCGAACTGGAAGAAGAAGCATCTCCTGAGACCACAGACAGATTACGCTCTATATTGTCACGTGGGTAAGTTAGGCTGACTTCCTTGGCCTGGCTGGGCCAATTCTAAACTCTGCCTATCTGGCTGTTGGGCCCTGTGGCTTACAGCTTCATTATTAAGCTTTATAACCTTCTTCTCTCTCAGTCCAGGCTGGACTAGCCTCTACTTTTCTCTTTATTCCTACTTTTACCTACCGATTGTAAATAAACTCTTCAACCCGATGCTGACTTGGGTCTGATTTAATTACGGAATCAACCTAAATTGTTGATTCCTGGCGGCCACATATTTTAATATATATCTATAAATACCTAAATTTTATTCCTTACAGTAGTGAAATGATACCAATTTAATTAACTATAATTTGCAAACTTACATAATGACAGTAATAATATTTATTACTAGCCCATTTTGAATTTTTAAGAAATTATTTTCTTCACTAGTTTTTGTACCTTCTTTTCTATTTCATCAAGCCTACTTAAGTTTTAAAGTTTTAAAAAAAACTTAATTTTTTTATTTTTTAGAATATTTTTCCATGGTTATATGATTCATGTTCTTTCCCTCCCTCCCAACAAATCTACTTTTTAAAGAGTTCTTTTCTTCAGTGAATTTTTATACATCTTTTTCCTTTTCACCAATTCTGTTTTTTAAGGAATTCTTTTCAATAAATTTTTATATCTTTTTGTATTTGGCCAATTCATTTAAAAATGTTCTTTTCTTCACTGAATTTCTATGCTTCTTTTATCATGTGGCCTATGTAGTTTTTTTTTTTAAACCCTTGTACTTCGGTGTATTGTCTCATAGGTAGAAGATTGGTAAGGGTAGGCAATGGGGGTCAAGTGACTTGCCCAGGGNCTACCCAGCTGCCCCCTATTAAGTTTTGTATGATGTTACTTCCTTGAGTATTTTTTATGCCTCTTTTATGAAATTGCTGACCTTTTCTTTATTATTTTCCTGTATCATTCTTATTTATTTTCCCAATTTTTCTTTACCTCTCTTATTTGATTTTTAAAATCCTTCTGGAGATTTTCCAGGAATTCTTATTTGGGCCTGAAACCAATTCACATTTTTCTTTGAGGATTTAAATGAAGTTTTTTTGACTTTGTTGTCATCTTCTGAATTTGTGTTTTGGACTTCCCTGTCAGCATAGTAACTTTCTATGGTTAGGTTCTTTTTTTGTTTGCTCATTTTCCCCAGCTGATTTCTTAACTTTATTTTTTTTTTAAAACCCTTACCTTCCATCTTGGAGTCAATACTGTATATTGGCTCCAAGGCAGAAGAGTGGTAAGGGTAGGCAATGGGGGTCAAGTGACTTGCCCAGGGTCACACAGCTGGGAAATGTTTGGGGTCAGATTTGAACCTAGGACCTCCCGTCTTTAGGCCTGGCTCTCAATCCACTGAGCTACCCAGCTGCCCCCGATTTCTTAACTTTTAACTTCATGTTAAAGTTGAATTCTGCTTCTGGAGGTTGGGAGCACCATCTCAAGCTTGAGGTTTTTCATGATGCTGCATGAAGAGGTAGTTCTGGGGGTTCTATAAATTTTAGTTCTTCCAAGGTGGTATGATCTAAGGAGAGGGTGGTGGTCATTGTCCTTCCAAGTGTGCTCTGGTTGGAGAGCACCAACAATCACTTGTTTCTTCCCTGGAACTGTGAAAGGTCCCCACCCTCCTGTGGCCGCATGCTCTAGTGTGCAAGTGCTCTTCCTAGCCCTGAGACTGCAACCAAGAACCACATATGGACAATCCAAAAGGCCTGAGCCCACAAAGGATCTCTTATAATCTCCTTTGTATCATTTGTCCAACTTTCTTACCATCTATGGTGTGAGAGCTCTGGAAGCTTCTGCTCTAGATTTGGTCACTCCCAATGCTGTTCCTGGCTTGTTGGGGCATAGTCTGGACTGGACTGTGTTCTATTCTCACCCCAGTTATACAGGCTTTTCCTGACACCCTTTTAAGTTGTTTTGTTAGAAAACTGTTTCATCATGCCCTTTTATTGGTCCTACCACTCCAGAATTCATTTTAAAGTATTATTTTAATGCTATTTGAAGGAGAATTTGAGAGAGCTCAAATGAATATGTTTCATTCTTCCACTGTCATGGGAGTTACAAAGTTCTAATACAAATGTGTATCTAAGTTAGTCCTTAAAAAATAACTTCCTTAAGGTGCTACAATATAGGATAAATTATGATATATAATTTATAAATATAATGCACATTTATAAATATAATATAATACAATATAATAAATAATAATCACTTTGATAATGTTACTCACGATACTTTGTAGAGGGAATACTTCATAGAAGTGATACTTCATGGAGGTGATATTTCTAGGATGTGATTCAAAGGCTCTTACCAGTACCCTATGAACTCTGGAAAGTCCTACACTATGCTAGAAGCTCCAAATACAGAACTAAGCAATGTGGTTTTTCATCCCTGAGCTCAATCTTCTGATCATATTTCCTTGTCATTGCTTCACATTTTCCAGAAATGTTACATCTCTCTAGAGAAGCCCATCATCTGTTGGTTATTATTGACAACCTACATTTTTTTTCTGATTCCATTATTATGAGGTACTTGAGACATAATACGCCCTGAACAATGTATTATACTACTTTTACCATTCATAAAACCCTGGATTTCATTTTCTCTAGGAAACTGGCATCAGGAGTTAATTATTGGCCAATTTCTAAAGCATGGGTATTGAATAGAGAGTATGGCAAGAATCATGGCAAAAGCCACATGAAAGCAGTGACCACTCTCTTGACAGTACAACAACATTTTTTATAATCTGTAATAGTTCCATCCAAATGACATAAAAGGAAAATTGGACTTCGATTAATAACTAAGCTATAAAAGTCTCTGAATTTTAAAATAACTTGCCAGAAGCAATAAAATGAATGGCATACATTGGGTGTGTTTTTAGCTCTTAGAACATCTAACAGACTTACAAAATTTAAGTTTAGATTCTGAATTAGTAATCTGCTTTGTGGCAGGGAGACAAAATATTTGTCTTCATGGAATCACTGGATAATATTTAGAGGTACGGGGACTTTAGAGTTTGTCTAATTCAATACCTTCGTTTTACAGATGAGACACCTGAGTCCCAAAAGAATTAAGTGACTTTCCAAAGTTCTAACCCAGTGGTTCCCAAACTTTTTTGGCCTACTGTCCCCTTTCCAGAAAAAATATTACTTAGCACCCCCTGTCACATACTATCACCACCTCCTTACAGTTATTCACCACCCCAAATGCACCTGTGGCCATCACCGCCCTCCTGGATTGCTGCAGCAACCACCAGGGTGCAGTGGCACCCACTTTGGGAATCACTGGTCTAACAGATATTAAGTGCCAGAATTGGGATTTGATCAGGTTCTATGATTCCAAACTCAATGTTTTTTTCCAACATATCACAGTGATGCTTAGAACTGACCTTGTTCTAATGTAGGCAGTTGGGGTAAATATCAAACTAGCCGCAGAAATTTTTGAAGAATCTGAAATAGTATGTATTTCTTATCTTCAAGAGGCTTCTAGTCTAAAAAGGGAGAAAGAAAAAAGTACATGGAACAATAATATATCCTTTTATACAATAAATACATGTTACCTAAAGTCTAAGGAAAAATAATTGGGTTCTCTCTCAGCTTTGTCTCCCTTATTACAAATTCATATTTGCCTTATGATTATTTCTCTTTCATACTTTCATCATCCCTGGAATCAGTCGTGGACCTACATGAATGTAAGATCTTTGGGAAGAGGAAGTTTTGGGTTTTTGTCTCTCTATACCTCACGAATGCAACATTGCAAATGTAAGCACTTCATAAATGTTCATTAAGTTGAATGAATAAAGATTTCCTAGAGTCACACACTGCTGAGGTTGCTAACAAATTAACTACTAATTTTTAAATTTGTGCCCCTTATGCTTATTCTGGAACCCCTGTAAACTTAATGAGTATTATCTCTCTTTTCTCATCCCTTAGGTTCTTGTTGACTTGGCTCTGACTTTGGTTCTGTTCTAGATACGATTAGAAATTTCTAGGCATCTAACTTTATAGCCCATATTCTATTTACAAATTCTGGTTTAAGGCACAGTACCTATGGGCCTTAATTGTACAAGAATGTCTTAGTTTTGCCTCTCTTGCTCCCAATCTGAACTTGCCCTATTGAACCCCCTGGGCCCTATCCTTCCCTATGGGCTTAAAAGGATCATTAAACAAAAAGATCATTACACAAAACAAAAAGACACTGGCTTCCAGTTTTCTTTCATCAGGGATGAGGAAGTAAAAAATGAAAACCATGGAAATGGCAGTGGGGAGTGGGATATAACTTGTAAGGAGAGTCACAGCCATTTCAAGGGCACTGGAAAAATTAATCTGAATTTCTGTATCCTCAATGGAACACAAAGATTAAGGTTTGAGATTTCTTGATTCTCTACCAAGTCACTCTAGGACTTCTCTACATAGTCCTTCACAGAAGAAAATATTTTTATTTAAGTGTGGAATCTTCAACTTTGGAGAAAAAAGGCATTTTTCTCTCAGATTCCCAGAGAATAGAAAATCTCAAAAAAAGAAAGATGGCCTCCAAAGTTAAACTTTTTACTTTTAAGAAGAAAATTGTTGAAAATGCCAAGCCTTTTAGATTATCATGTTATATGGGAGAGAGAGGAAGGGGAAAGGTATTAATGGTAGTGATTTTGCAAACCATTTCAATCAATCAATAAACAGCTATTAAGTACCTATGTACCAAGTACATACAATATCATAAATATTTCTATTCTTCAGGAATCTATCACTCCAGGCATGGTATAGATGCAGCCCTGAACCATGTTTGGAAAAACATTATTTATTACTTGCCTGGAAAAAAAGACCTCAGGCAGGAAAACAATAAGCTAATTCCCTGTACCAGAATTCTCGACCCCCTCTGCACTTGCATCCATAGTTGCCTGGGGTCACTTCTTTACAGTGTACTCTTAGACTTGACATTGTACTAGCAATGCAGAAGGAAGAAAAACAGGATCTAAAGAGTGAAAGGTCTTGGCTGTATGACCCATAACAAATAAAAGTGAGATACTTTTGTCCTGTGGGAGCAAAACAAGCTCTGGCTACTTCCCAATTACAATCTTAGAATCACAGACAGGCAGATTGCTACACCTTCAAGTCAGAAAAACATAGCTTAAAACTAAATCAAACAGAACTCAGTTTGACTTCAGTCCTCTGGTTCCAATCCAATCCCCCCACCCCATTTGCATGCCACCAAAAATGCACTTATGCAAAGAGAAGGAATCTGATCAATTAAGCCAAATTAATATTTCATCAATTTATGGCAATTTGGAGCTGGAAGGACATCAGAGATTACAATATCCTGGGTATGGTACTCTGCAAAGAAGAATTTCGAAAGACAACAAGGGCAATGAGTAACACAAAGGAATGAGTTACTAGATTTAAGACATCAGTACTTTAATGCTTGGGTGGATCTGTGATCTCCTCAATCTGGGCGCTCTGATGAATCCATCTGACAATTTGGGCACCGTGTTCAGCCCATCTGATGTGATTCTGCCATTTCTTGCCACAAAAAATCTACTGCAGAAGGTTTATCTAATGAGGGTATAGGGTCTTTCTCTAAATCTCTTGATAATTTATTGTTGTTGTTCAGTCGTTTCAGTCATGTCCAATGCTCTGTGATCCCTTTTTTAATTTTCTTGGCAAAGATACTAGAATGGTTTGCCATTTCCTTCTTTAGCTCATTTTACAAATGAGGCAACTGAGGCAAACAGGGTTAAAAGACTTGCCCAGGGCCACAGAGCTAGTAACTGCCTGAAGCTAGATTTGAACATAGGCTTTCCTGAATCCAAGCCCTAGTGCTCTCTCCGCTGTGCCACCATTGGCTATCACTAGAATGAGGATGTCCATTGTTATATTTCACTCTCCCTATTTTAACCGATATATTTTTTTAAAGAATGGAAGTTTCACTCATTTCTAATCACTCTTTTACTTCACTTCTTCCACATAAATTCTTGTTTTCTAGATATCTTGCTCATGCCCACCATGCATCCCTCCATTGACCTTGGGTGGTCTGCAACTTCGATTCCTTGAAGTTTATAGCATTCTGTGACTGAAAGCCATAGATAGCAAGAACATTGGTGTTTAAAAACAAAACGGAGGTTTTCGTTTCAGGGTAAAGCATTGGGTCATTAAGTATAATTTCCCAAAGATAAGCAGTTCTTCTTCCAATTCTGAGTCCAATTCATTTTTTCATTTGTCAGGTTCTGCCAAGATATATTTCCTGATGGACAAGTGCTATGAGTCATTCATTCAAATGCCAATCATATTCTCTGTGAAAAGCATTCTTCATATATTTGATGAACCAAATGGATAGTTAAGTTGTTGCAGAGTTTACTTAGGAAGTTCTGCAATGATACTGGGTTCAATGCAGTCAGCACAATTATCCAAAAACAGGACATCTAGAGGATCTCTCACCAACTGTAAGGACTTCCGATTCTCATTTGCACTCTACATTAGACATATTCCATGCGGATGGCTCACACATTTGGTTAGCATAATTCCTGCTTTATGCTTCCTTAATCAAAGGTCAAAGTACCTTGTATTTGTTTTGCATATAATTATTCACAAACATGTTGTTTCCTTCAATGGAATATGGGTTTTCTGAGAGCAAGGACTATTTAATTTTTTAATTGCAATCTTGGCACTTACCACAGTGCCTAACATAAACACTTGTTAATTGATCTTTCAAGAAATCTTCTGTGATTCTTGACTCTCATGCTTGCTATTTGTGACACCTTTAGATCAAGGAGAGTCTTCCTGGGCCACCGTTTCACCATCCATAAAATGAGGAGTTAGAACTAGTTGACCCCTGAGGTCTCTTCCAGCTTTAATTCTATGATTCTATAAATTCCTCTCCCCTACCCAAAAACATTTCCCAGAAAACACCTAAAATAAAATGCCTAACAGTTGATTAAGACTGATTACACATGTCACTTTCTATGACTGTATTACTAGGAGTCCATTACATTGCATCTGTTTGTGTTAGCTGCCAAACGAAAACAAGCCTCCCTGTAATTTCTGTGGAATCTTCATCTGAAGGAGTAGAAAGTTAAATCCCATTTCCAGACTTTTCAAGTCAATGGACCATGAAATATGGAATTCAGTGGATTGCAAAATGTTTGGCAAAAGAAGAAAACTATTCGCAATGAAAATAGCTAGTACAATCCCAATTCCAATTGAAAAACAGTTTATGGAGAGCTAAAATCATATCCAACCACCACCAGTACTACACTATGCGCTTTTTATACAAAGTGAAGAGAATGAGCTCAAATTTTATAATTTGTAGCTGAGTCTCTGGTATGCTCCCACAAACATCGACATTTTTCTTCAGAAAGTAGAATTATTAATGGTTCATTTACTATACTATATAAAAGCAAGTATATTATTGCAATGGTTAAATTGCTATTAATAATTTCACAAAGAAAAGTAGTGGAAAGGGAAAGAATAATAAAAGATAAGTTAAAATCAAGAGGGGGACATTTTGAGAAATAGCTAAAATATAAAATATAAAAACTAAAGGTAAAAGGAATTTTTAAAATGAAAGTTATCATACTTAATATTAAATCATTCATTTAAAAAGTTAATCACAATACTAAATTCTATCAGTTGTTGATATCCAAAATGAAAACATCTAATTTATATATTAATTTGATTGTTTTATAATTTGGCATAAGAAGTATGCTATAGTAGTTAGAGAATAGGTCTAGGAAGGAGAGAAGGAGGAAAGAAGGAGATAGGAAGAGAGAAGGAGGAAGGAAAGAAGAAAGAAAGCAAGGAAAGAAGGGAAGGAAGAGAGGGAAAGAAGAGAAAGAGGAAAGGCAAAGTAAACAAATAGCAGTATAATTTTAGATTAAGGCACATGACTAGCAAACTAGACTTCCATACCAAATTCTGTGGCAACTCATGACAGATATGGCTTCTTGGTGAAAGGATCTAATGTTCCTCCTTCACAAAAAAGTTTAAAACATATCTTGTTGCCATTGAAAGAATTTGAGAGAAGGCAGAATAGAAAGAGAAGGTAGAAAGCAGTTTGGCAAAGTAATATATGGAGAAAAACACGAGGATCAACTAAAAATCTCACAAACATAAAAGTCAAGAGGAAGATAAACTTGAGGAAAACAGGTGTATGAAATCTAGAAAAGGTCATTTCTCCTAACCAACAGAAATCTCCTACAACCAAGATTTCTGCTACAATAAGAAGATAGTCCCTTCTGGCTCTTTTCCAAAGAAAAGTGGATAAAATCTCCATTTATTCAGAACATTCATTTAATATTATCACAGCCCAAACAAAAAGTAAAGGGATAGGGAACCTGTTTAAGAAGAAAGAGCTTCTTGCTATATCTTTCATATACTCTTTGAGTCCCATGTTAAAAATAAGATGACTTTCTGAGACTTGCTTGATTTTTTCCACCTCTCCTTCTTTTAAAAAAAAGGCTTGTAGCAGATTGTGTGAAGAAAGTTAAGGAAGAAAGGCCTCTTTCCCCAAAGATATTGTCTTCCATCAGGTTACTACAATATTCTTTATTGAAAATCAACCACAGTGCTTCTGAACTGTCTATGCGCTGTGCAGTCCACAAAGAGGACATAAATTCATGCACAATGACATTCACCAGACTCCTGGTTTTCTAGGCACATCTTGCACCATTGTCCCCAACAGGGAAGTCACCAAAGTTCTGCTTTTCTTACCTTCATGAAAGAGATGAATTTTTTTTTCTTCAGAAGAAGTTGGTACAGATTTCTACAGGTGAAGTACTACAGAGGCATCACTCCATGTTGCCTTTTGCTTCTGCTTGTTTTCCCAATGAGATTTTTTCCACTAGTGTCATTTTACGTGTCATAATGGTGTCATTTTACCAATAACTAACAGATGAAATGCAATACAATCAAGATTTTTTAAAAAAATAGATGCCTATGAGTCTTATTTTCCTTTACAAGAGAGATGACCATGTTTATCTGGCAATATTTTCTCTTGATAATTTTTGTTGGATAAATTAGTATTTTTATGGTAAGAAAGGCTAAAATTCTTTGGGGGGAGGATCCTGAACTGTTCTAGTCCTAGAAGATGTTTCTGGACAAAGAAGGCAGTCCAACCCCAGAGAGAGGAGGATAATGAATTTTGGAAACAAGTTGCTACAATGAGTACTGATCATGCCAAGGAATTTTAATTCTATTTTAAATAGATCTTAGAGCCCTTCCAGCTCTGATCTTATTATTCTATGACTTTTCTCAGGCAATGAATAATCAGGTAAGTTTTCTCAATTTTCAAACAGAAAAAGGCAAATCAGATTTCAGGCAAGGTTTTCTGATAATTCTTTAATCTGTGGACTAGGTGATTGGAACAAACAAATACTTATTAACTGACTTGCATTTCAAATGCTTCAGGGAAGTGGGGGGGGGAACAACTTTTTTCACATTGTTTGATTTTCCCCATTGTGTTCACAAAACTGATGGTGATATTTTTATGTACAGTAGCTTGACAAACATTTATCAAGCTTCTTAGTAAAGCTCTATCAAAGGTGGCCCTGAGAATGATCAGATTTCCCCAAGCCCACGAGTCAGATGGACTTCTCTAAGTTGTAAAAATGTAGTTTACCTTAAAAAATATATAGATCATGATTATTTTCCCCAAGAGATCATTATGACTATCATCTGCTTATGGCTAGAGGATAGACAGCCCCTGGAGCACCACGAGGAAAAAAGAAATTATTTCTTTCTTTAAATGTTTACAATGGCTTATAAAGAGGTTACTCTCTTCTGGCTACTCTTTCTGTCCCCAACATTTAAAATCTGGCTGGTTGTTCCTTCATTCTATCCCTTTCACTGGTATCTACAGTTTTTTAACTTGCTGCAGATTCTTTGAAGTAGTTTCTACTTTCAGGTCTTAGAATATCTATTTTTAAATCCTGAAACCCCAACATCTACTCTTCACTTCCTTGGCATTCCTAGTCAACTGAAGCATATATTATACAGAGTAAGGAAATCAGCCTTGGTTCTCCTTAAGATAATGAAATTCACAATTCATCTAAATATTCTTTCATGATTATTTCTTCTGGGATAGCCAAATATTTCCTTAAGAAAGTCATTCAGTTAGCCTTAACATTACTCACTTTTCCCAGTTCAAATCAGATCCCCAAATCCTTCAAGTCACTCAATTATAAGTTCACTCGAGTGTTGCTGATGGGTGTTCATAAAATTTCTTCCACATAAGATTTTGAGGGGGGGGGTGTTCTGCTTTTGGTGATGGTGTATTAGGAAAAGGGAACTGAAAAGGATAGAGAAAAATGGAGTATCCACCACCCTCTTTTTAGTGATTGCTGATAGCCAAAGCAAACAAAGCCTAAGAGATTGCATGGTACATGGAAAAGAATGCTGCATTTATATATTCAGAGGAGCTTGGTTCAAATCCCAGTTATGCTGTTTAGTTTCTACCTTTGTGTTCTCATCTCTCATATTAGGGACCTGGACTAGATAATCTCTCATGTATCTATTGAAATAATATATTTAGAGCCAAAAGGGACATTTCCCAGAAAATTTGCAAGCTGCCTCCATTTTGATCAGGGTAACTCAAGAAAGGACATTTTAGAGGTGAAGAATGTTGGCTAAATTGCTTTCCCTTCCATAATTCTGTGCAGTAAAATTACAGAAGGTTGGATTTAAAAGCTCCTTTAGTCTAACCCTCTATCCAATGAAAGAACCCTCTCTATCAACCACAACATCCCAAAATGGGGGAATAAAAGAGAAAAGATATTCTTGCCTTTCTTCAGGTTCAACTCCCTGCACATTTTCAAGGTCTCTAGAATAAAACACTCTTTGGAAATGGAGCCCGTATTGCACTCACCAGGAACAAGGAGGCAAGAAGCATTAGTAGGTGGAAATCTGTAGCACTGATATTCCACCTTTTCTTCCTTTCACTGGGAAAAATTCATGAAAATAGCAATATGATTGAGAACAGTCCATAAAGTAGTATAAAGACACTAGATGACAGATAATATTTCACAGGCTCCACAAAACACACACAATCATATTAAAAAACCTCACTGACCTAATTGGTCATGTTGGCCTGAGTATACCAGTTCTATAACCATCAATCCTTATACTCAAGGTGTGGCTGTAGGAAAAAGGTTCCCATGTGAGATACAAACAAAAACCAACACACAGTAAAGATAGGAGGGAATATAAATGCAAAGGGGAGACTTGGGTGGAGCCTCGAACCAGTAACAGATTTCCTCCTTAATTGTTGATTGTTTGGGTTGGGTTTCAGATCTGCTTTCTGAATTTTTTGGGGGGTTGGTTCTAATACAAATACTACAAATAATCACATAATAAAAAATGAAGAAACCAATCCTCTGTTTTCAACATGTTTCCCCCCACCCCCAATTTACCCCAGCTAGGTAACAATACTATAAATATTCATATAATAAAAAATGAAGAAACCAACCCTCTGTTTTCAACATGTTTCCTCCCACCCCCAATTTACCCCAGCTACGTAACATAATAGATGGAATCCCTGTCGTATAGTCAGGAAGCTAGTCCCGTGTGCTTTAAAATTGATAGTGGTGGGGGCAGCTGGGTGACTCAATGATTGAGAGCCAGACCTAGAGATGGGAGGTTGTGGGTTCAAATTTGGCCCCAGACACTTCCTAGTTGTGTGACTCTGGAAAAGTCACTTAACTCCCATTGCCTAGCTCAACGCTTTTCTGCCTTGGAATCAATATATAGTATTGATTTTAAGACAGAAGATAAGGATTTTTTTAAAAATCAGGAATCAGAGAAACAAATTAGTCTTAGATAGAGAGGGAGATGGGGTTAAAGAGAAGAAAAGAAAAAAATAAGAAGTGATACATGCCAATACAAAGGTTAAGTCTATACGACAATAAAATGCCCAATTCAGTAGAAAATGAAGTTATTTGGTCATATTGATCAAACAATGTGACATGTTTCCCCCTTCTTATATTGAATTTTTCATTTTTTTTAAAAATTTGGTTACTGGTCCATTTCTCAGACCTAAGTTCAAAGCTGTCCTCAGCAGTAATAAGCAGAGGTTGAATGAATAGGCTAAAATTGTAATTTCTGGAAATTCTGAAGGGGAAAGCAGAGAAATGAGATCCAGAGGAACTCCCTCAACTTTCTACAAAAAAAAGTGAGGACTGTCTCCAGCTCTGTAGCCAGCAAGCCAGCTCTCACCATGATTCTAATACCAATGGAAGATGATTGATATCTCTTCTTTGGTCTGGCAAGCGCCAACCCAGCAAATATGTAGGATTAATGGGAGTTCAACAGAGGCCAAATAAAGCATAAATGTAGGGAAGGCAGGAAGAGGCATCAACAAAGGACTAACCTTGGGAAGAGCTAGAGACATTTTGGAGGCTCTTCAGCATGACTTGGTTTTACTCTTTTATCCCTTGCACACACTTATCCCCACCACCCTCACCACAACTACCATTCCTGCCCTGGATAAATACCCAGCACTTGTTCTATGGGAAGGGAGAATGCAAAACCATCATTTTACCCCAAGAGAGTCATGACTGAGGCTGACCTGCTGAGACTAGACTAGGAAGAAGTCATGAACCCACAAAGTACTACGGGTCTCTGCTCCAGAGTATGTTCTCACATCCCTAAAATCCTTTTCACACCAGCCTGGAGCTCCACGTGAGTCATTGATTTCAAGTATAAAATTCAGCACTAAACAATATTGTTGGGGTTATAGAGAAAAGGAGAGGAAAGGTATGCCTACAGCCTGCCACTCACAACACCTCCTTTAGGGGATTCTTCCTTTCCTCCCTTTCCTTCCAAAGAGTACTACAGATCCTTGAATAGTTTTGTCTATTATTTGGGTATAAAAGTGACTTGGAACAATAATAAAAATAGTATTTCAGGTTTGCAAAGCACTTTATATCTAGCTTATTTGATCCCCACAACAATCCTATAAAGCAGATGCTATGATTATGTCCATTTTATGGGCAAGGAACTGAAAATTTAAGTGACTTGTCCAGTCACACAAGTAGGGAATGTCTGAGGCAAGATTCAAACTTAGATCCTCCCAAGTTCAAGTCTTGTACTGAACCTGACTTGAACCATTGAGCTGCACTGAAGTGCAAGGTTCAGCAAAATAAAGCCTTCCTGAGACACTCCCTCATGGCACAGAGGTGGATCCTGGGTTTTCAGACTATGTCAGCAACCGAATACAAGTTCTGGTAGTTTTACCAAGTTGGAAGGATTTCAAGGACATTTAAGTAATGAATTGTGTGTCTGTCATCCAAAAACAAACCTAACAACTTAAGTTGGAGACATGTAGCCCCAGAAGATTGGCCACTAGGTAATAAATTTGGCCAAAGTAATTCCTGAAGACTACTGAGGTGTGGGAGGAATTATCAATCAATGAATCAATTGGGAATCAAAAAATATTAAGCTCCTACTATGTGCCAGCCACAGTATTAAGTGCTGGGGTTATAAAAGAGGCAAAAGATAGCTCCTGCCTTCAAGAGGCTTATAATCTAAAGCAGAGACAACATGCAAACATATATGTGTGTGTGTGTATGTGTGCCAACATTTATATATGTTACACATATATATGACAACCTTTATACAAAATAAATAAGAATTAACTGAAAAAGGGAAGGCACTAGAATTGAGAGGTTGGGAAAGGCTTCCTGTAAAAAATGGGGTTTTAGCTGGGACTTAAAGGAAGCCAGGGAAGTCAGCAGGCACAGTTGAGAGGACAGTCTGAGAAAATGCATTAAGTCAATAGGCAGTATCTTTTTTTTTTTTTTTATGAAACAGTTAGGATGCCAGGGTCTCTGGATCAGAGAGTATATGTTAGAAAGTAAGGTGTAAAAAGCCTGGAAGGTAGGAGGGGGCTAGGTTATAAAGGGCTGTAAGTGCCAAATGGAGTATTTTTAGATTAGATCCTGGAGGCAATAAAGAACCAGTGGAGTTCACAGAGTATGGGAGTAACCATGGTACTCTGAATGAGCAAAGGGGAAGTATCCATACAGTTTCATCTTTTGAAATATTTAAGTATTGTTATTAATTTATTCATTCAAAAAGAAGTCATTTATTTCAAGACACTATTCTAACCTTGAGAAAACAAATAAAAGCAAAAAACAAAAAGGTACCTATTCTTAAGGGGCTTACATTCTAATCTCACATAAAGGGAGATATCATAAAATATCAAGTAAAAGGGAGATGGAGGAAGCAAAATGTGGGGAAAAAGTGAAGAGTTAGGAGACAAAGGATCCTGGATGGCCAAAGCACTTCCTTACATGGCGGTCCTGGATAAGAACTCACTTTTCAGAGGAGGGAGCCAGAGGGGTAAAATAATTAGGCTACCAGGAGTGGTTGGCAGAGAAGTCAGAAAGGAGCAGTAAGAGAAGTGGACATCCCACAGAACATAAACACACAGTAGACAGTATATAAAAAGTAATTTCTGGAAGAAGAGCCATAGCAATTGAGGAAAGGAGAAAAAGCAGGAAAGGCTTCCTGCAGGAGGGTCTTGAGTGGAGATTTGACGAAAGCTAGAGTGGCCCAGTGGATAGACCAGTGATTCCCAAAGTGGGCGCCACCGCCCCCTGGTGGGTGCAGCAGTGATCCAGGGAGAGCAGTGATGGCCACAGGTGTATTATCTTTCCTATTAATTGCTATTAAAATTTTTTAAAAATTAATTTCCAGGGGGCTAAGTAATATTTTTTCTGGAAAGGGGGCGGTAGGCCAAAAAAGTTTGGGAACCACTGGGATAGACTGTTGGGTCTGCAGTCAGAAAGACTCATCTTCCCAAGTTCAAATCCAGCCTCAGATACTCCCTAGATGTGTGACCCAAGGCAAGTCACTTAACTCTTTTAGCCTCAGTTTCCTCATCTGTAAAATGAGCTAGAGAAGGAAATGGTAAACTGCTCCAATATATTTACCAAAAAACAACCACAAAGAGGGACATGACAAGTCAGACATGACTAAAACAGCTGAACAACAACAGAGAACGTAAAAGGGAGAGATGGGGGAGGAGTGTATTCCAGGCATGAAGCCCAGCCTCTAAAAGGAAGAGAGAGAGATAGAAAATGGAATGTTATGTATAGGGAATGACAAACAGGCATTTTGGCTAGAAAAGAGATCACATGTTAAGGAGAGATGTTCAAAAAGCTTGTAAAGGCAGACTAGAACAAGATTGAAAAAGGGATTAAAAATTCCAGTTTGTCTTTTTTCTAGATACAGTGATGGGAGCTGTCAATGCCCAAATTTAAGGGTCTTGGTGCCTTTGGCAAAATCTTTTTTATATAAAGTTCTTAAGAACTTTAAATTCTTACAATTTTTTCCTTCCTCCTCTTCTTTAAGTTATTGGTGTCATGGACCTCTTTGCCACTCTGATTAATGATTAATGAACCCCTTTTCAGAATAATGTTTTGAAATGAGTGAAATAAAACATATAGAAGTATATAGGAGACTAAATTATATTGAGATAAAGCTATTCAAAATACTGAAAAGAAAAAATACAAGTTCATGAACTCCCAGTTAAGAATCACTCTTAAGAGAACCAGATCTAGATAGGATATGATAAACAATGTGGTATACATGTATGAAAACTGAATAATTTGTGGCAAAATCTGATGCTTTGAATTACACCTTGATATAGCAGATCTTGGCCCCATATAACCTATAACATGATTTCATTACAAAGGGAAATAAAGTCAAAACAAACTCAAATATTACAATGAAGCCCCGTTTTTATCTAATATCAAAGTGGAAAAACACATTCTAACAAACTCACATAAATGATTTGAATGATGCTGGTGAACCGTTTAAAATGGATTTGCATATATTCTAATTCTTTTTTTTTTAAACCCTTGTACTTCGGTGTATTGTCTCATAGGTGGAAGATTGGTAAGGGTGGGCAATGGGGGTCAAGTGACTTGCCCAGGGTCACACAGCTGGGAAGTGGCTGAGGCCAGGTTTGAACCTAGGACCTCCTGTCTCTAGGCCTGGCTGTCAATCCACTGAGCTACCCAGCTGCCCCATATTCTAATTCTTTTTTACAAAAATAAAGAAATTACACAGATGTAGTTTGAGTTCCTCTTTGGGGGGGACAAGCGGGGGGAGGTAAGTATGGACTTTGAATTTCATCCTGAGCAACTTTCCCTATCTTGATGCAGAGCAACAATTCCACAATGTTAGCATTTCAGAGAATTTCTTAGGGAGGTGAAGTGACTGCTAAGGGTTACACATGAGACTATGAGCCAGAGATAATGTATAAACTTAGCTTTTCCCTATTTAGTGTCCAGGACTCAATCTACTACATCATCCCGCCCCTCACAAAATGCTCTTTGCCTTCTCTTCTGATGTCTCATTATGAAGTTGATCCTGCGTTCTCAGAGGCCACATTGCTCACTGAATGCCAGCTATAGCAGTTTCTACAAAGCTGTAAAGATTTAGCCCAGGTTTGACAATAGTGTTCACTATCATCTGCCTATATACTGAGACAGATGAACATATATAATCATCATTAAAATATATATTATTGATCTATGTTGAGACAGATATACATATATAATCATCAAATTATTTCATTCAACCAAATTTTTATGGAATATTGTCAAAACCCTTTCTTCTAGAAGACTTTCTTGTGTTTTGTTCCCAAAACTACTAGGTTGAACTAGAATATGACTTTATCTTCAATTGACTATGTATCAAATAGAATCCCCTTTTATGAGGAGGGAACTTTTTTTATGAAACACTGTTGCTTCCATTAACAAAATGTTTTTAAATGTTTCCCTTGACAAAGACAAATTCTATAGTACTATTTTTTTTAACTTGGGCTTGCAATTTCATTAGTGTAGGGAGTCACCCAGTGAAGAAATCCTCTTCTATCAATGCAGAAAAATAATTGTTCTGAATCTTGTAGTTTTGCCTAACGTACTTAGAAGTATAACTTGCCTCAGATCATACAAACAAGAGATATCACAGATCTCACTTGAATTCAGGGCTTTCTAACTCCAAAGCCAGTTTCACAAAGTAGGACAGGCTGACAACTCATCCAGGGCTGAGGCCACATATTGCAAATGAAAGCATGGTTGTTGTTTTAAAACCAAACAACAAAAGTGTGTATAGAGACTACTGTGAATCGTAAACCTTAACTTCTGAACAAATTCGTTAATTCCTTTTTGCCAGATTGTGTAGCAAACTTAATAAGGAAGGCAGAAAAAAAAACACCAAACCTAGCTTCACACCCTTGGATTCCTGAAAAAAAAAAAAAGAAGAAGAAGAAGAAGTCCAACCTGTTTACCTGGTTCTCTAAATTCATTAAGAAATACAGTTTAAAAGCTGGAGATAAAATATTTGAGCAGATTCTTTTTTCTTAAGGAAAAACAGAGACTGGGGCACCAGGTATTCCCTTAAAGGAAGCAGCTTGAAGGCAAGGATTGTTTTTGCCTTTCTTAATATTTTCAGTTTTTGGTACAGTGCCAGGCACATAGTAAATGTTTAATAAAAGCTTCTTAACTGTCAGATGAGGGGAAGGGAGGAGTCAATGATGATACCAAAATGATTAACATGAGGGACCACAGGAATGGTGGTGCCCCAGAGAGAAAGCACAGAGACAAAGTAGAGCTGATTTAGCTCTGTTTTTGGACATGTGGAATCTGAGGATTCAGTGAGACATTCGGTTTGCAGATGTCCTAATGGCAATTAGAGAGATGAGTCTAGAGCTCTATACTATTCAGGGATGGAGGAATAGGATGAGGTGGGGTCACTCCCCAGAAATGGAATTTGAAACTACTAAAAGGCAGGAACATGGGAGAATGGAATTGGATTTGGAATCAGTGCTTGTTGTTGTTCAGTCACGTCTTATTCTTCATGACCCTGTGAGCCATACCATCCATGGAGTTTTCTTGGCAAAAATACTGGAGAGGTTTTCCATTTCCTTCTCCAGTGAATTGAGCAAACAGAGATTAAGTGACTTGCTCAGGGTCACACAGCTAGTGTCTGAAACTGTTTTTGAACTCGGATCTTCCTGACTCAACACACCTGGGCTCAAATCTTGGACCAGCCATTTGTCTCCTGTGTCATCTCAGACGAGTCTCTGATCCTTATTTGCTTCACCTGTAAAATGAGGGAGGTGGGCTAGATGACTTCCAAAGTCTCTTCCAACTCTAAATTCTATTGCTTCTCTAATTATGGGAGAATTTAAAAGAAAGTAAAGAAGATGGTCAAGGATAGAACTCTGGGAAACACCAACTCTTCTCAAACCTCCATTTTTAATATAGACATTAATAATGAATGTCTTTCTCTCTTAGATCTCACATGGAACTCTTTTTTGCTTATTTTAATGCATGAACAGGTAGCTCATGATTAATGAGTTTTAAATAATGCCAAATTCAATTTAGTGCGATTATAATTACTAAATCCCAATTAATACAAATCAAAATTAAATTAATGCAAAGTATAGGAGCTTTTCAAGGATTTTAATATACTGCTAGGCTGTCATTTTGCACTCACCTGCCACTGTATGTGTGAATGTGTGTTGCTGTGTACCACATTGCCAACAGTTACATAAACTTTTTTTAAAAATAAGACAGCCCTTAAAAACATAGACAAAAGGAAGAATGCTTCAAATGGAAACACTGCCAGCTTTTTAAAAAAGAAGAGGCTTGCCATTACATCAGAATAAAAATTTGATGTAGTTGAACAGCATGACTGTGGAGTCATAGTAACTCTAAAACAGGATAAAATATTGGAATGCCTCAATCTAGGATACAGAACATTATAAAAATGCAGGTAAAATAACATAACAAGGCAGAATTATATCAGCTTTTTCTGGTTTGCAAACAACTACAAAGAATATTTTATAATGAAAGAAACAACATATTTTAGCTATGGTGAAGACAGTAATAAAAACAATTCATCTTAACAGGAAGCAGTCATTCAGGCAAAGGCTTTGAGTTTATTTAAGGTAATGAAAGAAAATGGAAATGAAGTATACAGTGAAAAAACTTTGACTGTAAGCACTAGTTAGCTTGTTCACTTAAAAATTGGGTTCAATTGCATAATATTAAAATTGCTAGAGAGGCATGCAGTGCAGATTGAGGGCAAAATAGCTAAATATCTTTATGTCTTGAAAAACTAATCAAAAAAGGTGGACATTATGATGAACAAAATTTAATATGAATGAAATAAGAGGGATCAAGTTCTGGAAGAGAATGTCTTGCAGAGCTTCTATTTTTAAGAAAGAAAAAAAACTCAGTCTGGATTTAAAGTATCTAAGGATTGTTTAACACTTTTATTGGGAGGTAATGAATAAAGGAATTTTAAATTAAAACTAATACTTGTTTATTGACCTTTAACTTCTTGTGCTCTAAGAGGGTGCAGCTATTGATCACTTCGAGGTCTTTGGTGGTCAAATAAGAAAGCAAGGGTGATTAATGCTGTTTTTCAAAGACTGGTTTTTCAGGTTACTTTAGCCTAGCTGTTGAAAATATTGCTAAGACAACAATATCATGTTGAAAGCATTACTGATTTTAGATAATGCTCTGGGTCATCCATTTACACTGGTTCAATGGATGAGAATGGGAATGTGCAAATTTGCTGAAATGTGGATAAACTCCCTGCACCTATCAGTATATGTATGAAGATATTAAAAAAGAGGAAACAGTTCAATCTATATTGCTAAAGCATTTTAAACAATACAAATGAGTTTTTTCATATTATCAAGGAAGCCTTATCTTTAAATAAATATTCAGCAATTTAAAAATTTTTGCTTTTTATAACTACTGTTACTTTATAATAAACCTGAATCAGAAATATATTTTATTATTTGTTCTCATGTTAATAAACATTAAAAGCTCATTTTAAAAAAAAATTCATTACATTTTTCCAATGGACCAGATCCAATTACAAGAGTACAGATTCATGCAATATAACCATGTCACAGGATTCATTATTCACACTAATTGCAACTAAGCTGTATATTACTATTATCTGTCAAGTTGTTGAGCATGTTTAAGTATTTACTATGTGCCAAGTACTATACTAAGTGCTAGGAATACACATACAAGCAAAGAAAGACAATCCCTGCCTTCAAAGGATTTACAATCTAATGAGGGAAGGCAATACTTAAAGGAAGTTGAAAGAGGGAATGTGGAGAGAAAAGGAACACACATTGGGGCATGGTTGAAAAAGATGGATTAGAGCCCAGAGAGGAATGAAAGGAATAAACATGGCTGGATAAGGCACTTTACAAACTTATGTTTATTTGTTATCTCCTTAGCAAATTATAAATTCCATGAGGTCAAAAACTGTTTAATCTGAATTTTCCTCTCTCCCAGCATCAAGTACAAAGTCCTTAACAAATGGTGAATGAGTAAAAATATCCTATATTTTCAACTCATGACTTACCATTTCAGATTAAGAAAATCAATGACAGTACATTAATTTATTATTTTCATCTAGGAAGTCTTTTAAAAGGTTATTTTTCAGTCAAATGTGGGACATAGAAACCACTATCCTCCCAAATAGTTTGTTTATCAGTCAATGACTAAATATTTGTTTAACAGACAATGCAATACACTGGCTCCATTGATACAGTTGTAGAGTCAGGGTGGAAGAATGTGGGAGGAAGCTTGTTGTTTAGAAGTATCAGGAATATGTTAAAAATATTTCCCAGCATCTGTCAAAAATAGATTTTTGTTTTATTTGTGTTTTTTTAATAGTCTGAAGGAATTTTCTTTTTTAGCACCACTAACTTTGAATTATAAATGCCTATGTATAAAATCAAGCACTACAGTGCATGACCAGAATTGACAGTGGAACAAGGTAATTACTAAGATAATGTAAAAATCTTCATTTAACTCAATGGTTTTAAACTTCTTTTCCACCAAGGCTTTCATTAAAGTTAATGAGAAGAAGTAGATTTGATGTACCTTTCACTTTTCTTCCTTTTTCTAGTCCATCCCTGGAGGGAATTGGAGGGGTGGTCAAAAGTCATAAGTTAGGCAACATCAGGAAGGAAGAGAATAAAAAGCAAGAGGCCAAAGTAATCCACAAATTGGATAATCAGTTGCTAAATAATTAAGCTGGCACAAGAGCACTGATTAATCTTCATTTATTACAGGGTTCCTTTATGAAAGAAGCAAATATAGGGGCTTTACATACTTGAAAAGCATAATTGGGGGAAAAGATTTAATGGGCTTCACTTTTTTGTAGGTGTTAACCCATCTTTAACAACCTAAGATTAAGAGACACAAAGAAGAAAAGAACCAATGTGTGTGACAACATGAAATAGATCTTAGGGCCAAACAAGAAGTCTTTCTGGATTTCTCAAACATGTAAGAAGAATGATGAAGACAGGAAAGAACAGAAAACTCGTGGTGCCATTAAGAAAAAGACAGATATACCAAGCTGAGCTTGGATAAGTTGTAAAAGGGCAAATGTGTGAATTCCTTTCCCTCCACAGGGTCCTAACATTCTATAATTAGATGCTTAGCAAATGCTATTTTTCTTTCCATAAACAAACCTAGCATTTAGGGAACGCTTTAAAGTTTACAAAGTGTTTTACAAATATTATCTCATTACATGAGAGGTAGATGCTATTATTATATACATTTTGCAGATGAGAAAATTGAGGCAGATTGAGGTTGAGTGATTTGCCCAGGTGTGACAACTATTTAAGTGTGTGAGGCTGGATTTATCCAGAAATGTTTGGTCTCTTCTAATCAAGACTCACAGCTCATTGATACAACCAGTTCTTTTCTCAGAGAATTTACACGGATTAAGAAAGCAGACAGGGCAGTGAGGTGGCTAGGTAGATAGAGAGCCAGACTGGGTTCAAATCTGACTTCAAATATTTCCTAGCAGGTTGAATTTGCCTACCTAGGCCTTACCAGTCTTCTGCCTTGGAACCAATTAGCACTGATGCTAAGACAGAAGGTAATGGGTTACAAAAGGGAAGGCAGAAACTCAATGAAAAAAAGCTTCAAACTTTACTGTGTAGAATTCCATTTCTATATACAAAGTTATAGAGATTCTAGCTTCCTGCAAGACTTTCAATACTGAGAGTTTATAGTGTTGTCTTTCCCTCAAATTATACTATAGTTATTTAGCCATTTTTTAAACCCTTATCTAATTAATGGAAGATATCAGTTCCAAAGCAGAAGAGTGGTGAGAGCTAGGCAACTGGAGTTAAGTAACTTGTCCAGGGTCTTAAAGCTAGGAAGTGTCTAAGGCCATATTTGAACCCAGAATCTCCTGTCTCCAGGTCTGGTTCTCTTCCACTGAGCCTTCTAGCTGCCCCTTATTTTAACCATTTTAAGTGTTATTATATGCCTACAGTGGGAAGGAAATCCCTTGAAGAAAAGGATTGGTTTTGATTCTGTTTTGGAATCCCCTATAAAGATTTGCTGAATGAACAAATGTTGAACTGTACAATTTATCTGTATACTTTATGTGTGAGAATGTGAGCATAAAAATTTCTCAGACCTGACAGTTCCTAAAAAGTAAATAGAATAACTTCCTTTTTCTCCTTTCTTAGCCTAAACTTGAACTCACAATGTGAGACTGATCACAATAATATTTCATTGAAGATTCACTCAGGTGGTTGAGATCTTTAGTGTTTTCTGGGGATTTTTCATACCCTAGTTATGTTGGTTTCATTTATGGAACAAATTTAGCGTAAGAAAGACCCACTTTGGACAACATCCTAGATTCAGTTACTGAAGTACAAATGAAAACTTCATTATAAGGCAATCCCAATCATATGTGATGGTGAGAATCCAATATATATGAAATCACACATAAGTTCTTCTAAAAATGCATGCAAGGAGTAGCCTGTAAAGGAAGTGATACATTTATAATGAAATATTGCATTTCTTTCAATAAAATTCCTTCTCTTAGGTTAGAACCATCAGAATAAATTTAATTGAAAGAACATTTTCATTATAAATGCATAACTTCCTTCACAGGATATGGCTACACACATTTTAGACTCTATAATTTCATGTATATTGAATTCTCAGCATCACACATTTCATACTGTTAGGATTGCCTTATTATGAAGTTTTCTTTGGTACTTTAGTAACTAAAATAGCTACATACCCAAAAAGAATGGGGTCTTTTAAATTAAGCATCAAACTGGTACTTTGAGAGACCTGGGTTTTAATAATGGTCTCCTTTCTCCCTTTCTGATGTTATGAGAATCATTTTATATTAAAAGCAGTAACTAGTAATTCTAGATCCTGGGTCAAATTCAGCCAAGGGGAAGAGAGATGATATATCATCCCCAAAGCCTGGTCTAGGGACCTGAAGAGATCAAGGCTCCATTCTTCTTCCTTTTTTCCCTTTCTCCTTTTTTTCCCAGAGAAAGGGGTTCTTCAGGGTTTTCCCAATAGCTGTAGGAGACTAAGTGACCTATCCCCTGTCCTTCTGTAATCCCCACAAGTCTGTGGCCCCACACCGAACCTTTCCTCTTCCTGAAATGGTGAAGAATTGATGAAACACAAGGCACAAGGACAGTGGTCTCCATGCCATAGCAGGAAGGAATTGGGTCTGACACATCTAGAAGGTCCCCTAGAGCAAAACTCTATTTGCCCATCCTTAACTCCATTTCTAACTTGTATTTTTCCTTTGCTGCCATTGCTATCCCTTATCTTATGTATCTCATGGGGATGTTGAAGATAAATGAAACACTGTAGAAGAGCACTGAGCTTTACAGAAGAAAGGAATTTGGCAAATCTAATTACGTCTTGATCACTTCTAACTGCAAAGATGGGTGAAAGCAATTTCTAAACCATTTTTATATGCTCAGGACAAAACTGAGACTTCTGGCAGTTTCCATGAAGGAAATATCATGACAGTTCTAATGCAATCAAATCTATCTCAGGTCATCTGGAGGTATAAAAGGCTCAGCTAAATAAGGATGCTAAACAATGAGGCTAAGCACCAGCACAAATCCTTCTTATGGTACTCCATAGAATCTCAGAATCTGAAATACTTTGGAGGCCAGTTAGTCCAAACCATGATCAATCAAGAATCCCCTCTACAATGTTCTTCCTATTTTTAACCATTTTATGTGATGGATCCCTTTGACAATCTGGCAAAGACTATGGACTCTTTTCTCAGAATAATATTTTAAGTGCATAAAATAAATTACAGAGGAATATAAAGGAAACTAAGTTAAGTCACCAAGTGTTTATTAAGTGCCTACTATGTGTCAGTGCTTGAGATTTAAAAAAGTAAAATAAAACTCTCTCTCTCTCTCCCTCTCTCTGTCTGTCTGTCTGTCTCTATATATATATATATATATGTATACATATATAT
>NC_058133.1:80720702-80734934 GCF_016433145.1 Gracilinanus agilis | reverse complement strand
TCTCTCTCTCTCTCTCTCTCTCTCTCTCTCTCTCTCTCTCTCTCTCTCTCTCTCTCTCCCTCTCCCTCTCCCTCTCCCTCTCCCTCTCCCTCTCCCTCTCCTTTTCCCTTTGGTGATCTCTTCAGTTCCCATGGATTCAATTATTATCTCTAGACCACGACTCTCAAACCTACAGGTCCAAAATTGAATACATTTCTCCCAAAATAATGCCTTCTACCATACTTTTCTATTACTATTGGGGATACGACCACCCTCCCGATTACCTTAAATCATCCTCAGCTTCTCACTCTATCTCATCCTCCATATCCAACCTATTGCTAAGTCTTGTTGGTGTTACCTTTCCAATCTCTTTCATAAGTTTACCTTCTCTCCTCCAACATTGGTACCAACTTGGTGCAGAGCTTCATCACTTTACATCTGAACTACTAGAAAAGCTTGCTGGTTGGTCTCCATGATTAAGTCTCTCAATACTCCAGCCCATGGTCCCAAAGTAATCTTCAGGTATGACCATGTAACTCCTCTAAACAATAAACTCCAATGACTTCTCATTACTTTCAAGGTCAAATATAACCCCCCATTTGGCTTTTAAAAACCTTAATAACTGGGGCCTCTCCACCTTTCCAGGCTTTATACATCTTCCCCTCTTCACATTCTAACATCCAGTGACCCTGGCAGCCTTGATTTTCCTTGCAAGATACTTCATCTCCTGATTCCATGCATCTTCCCTGGTTATTCTGATGCTTGGAATTCTTTCTTTCCTTACATTTCCCTCACTTCTCTGGGTTGTTTTTTTTTAATCACTTATTTTAAGTGAAAGGGAGAGAGTACTTGATGGAATAAACCAATCAATCCCAATTTTATACTATGATCTCTAATTCCATTTCCCCTTCCCAATGTCTAGTGTTCCTTCTCCAATCAAAACTCAGATTCTTACAAATCTCAATGGGAAGGCAAGGGGGAGTCC
Organism: Gracilinanus agilis; assembly: GCF_016433145.1. NCBI lineage: Eukaryota > Metazoa > Chordata > Mammalia > Didelphimorphia > Didelphidae > Gracilinanus > Gracilinanus agilis. Next base: position 80,733,970 of record NC_058133.1, on the reverse strand, counting down.
TAAAAACGATTTTAAAAATTCTTCATTAGATGCAAATAAGTGACCAGTTTAAACTCTTCCTCCAAGGGATCTTTGCATCTTTAAAAGAGTTTGTCAACTAAAGGAATTTGTAACATTTCTGGGATATATTTTTGAAAGTGGTAAAGGGAAAGGATGGAGGTCTGTAGTAAGGGAGAGGAAAATTATCAGGGCACAAGCTGTGCCCAGAGGGTGATGCAAGGGTAATAAAAGGTCACTACCCTTGAGAAACTGAAAATATACAGAATAGAAAAGGACAGTAAAGGTAACATGTACTCCCTTTCTCTTACTGCAACATGAACTCAGAGAGTGTTCCAGATAAAGATAGCACCAAGCCAGCCTGGCCATGATTTAGTAAATTCATACATCTCATGCCTGAAGTTACCTAGAATTTTTTGAAGATCATGGTTTTGCTGAATCTACTTTAGGGGTTTATCATCAGTTTTGCAAATTTACAGATCTGGAAAAAATTAAAACTCAGGCTACATTTTCATGAATCTGAGTTTACTTTGACTTCACTAATGAATGTCGGCCCTCCTGCTCCTATAGCCTACATCCCATCTTTCTGTCCATCAGTAATTTATCATATATAGCTCAAAGATGGTAATTAATAGAAAAATGAGTATTTCTATTATATGTAGCATGACGAATTAGAATCAGCTTAACTTTTGTTTTACTCTCTATTGGCAATTAAATAACTTCATCCCATAAAAAATTCCATAAAAAGAAAATAAAATAAATATTGGCAAATAAAAACTTCATCCCATAGTCAAAAATTGCAGTATTTAGTCATTAATCAGAAGCCTCATAGTATACCAGGATCTTCCCGTGGTCTACATGGTAGCATTTCCCCAGCAACACGTTCACAAGAAAACCTTCTAAAGAGATAACAGGAAGGAAAAGTGAGATTACATTTCTTTAACTTTGCTCTTAGGGAATGAAGAAAGCTAATCAATGACTACGTGGCACAACTAAGCTACATGTTTATTCATCCGCAGTGTCCTCCACAACTGCATCCACGTAGTAATTATAAATAATTCATTCCAAAAAGGCAGAGAGAGGATCTGGAGGATACTTCTACTAGCTGAGGGATTAATTCCATTCAACTCAAGCATTTATTCATGTCTTCTGCTGTGCCAGGTACAGGTCTGGCGATACAAAGATAAAATCCTAGACCGTTCTTGACTTTTAAGATCTTAAAGTTCTACTGAGAGCCTCTGTCCCAGGTACCAAATAAATAAACAAACAAACAAACAAACAAATATATATATATATACACACAAATAAATTCAGGAATTAGAACAATACTCAATAAATCTTTAATGCCCATTCAAACATTTATTATGCATTTACTATCTGCTAGGCACTGGTGCAAAGCACTGGGGAGACAAAAAGAACCAGAGTCAGTCTCTGCCCTTAAAGAGCTTACAATCAGTTGAATGGGCATTCTATTGTTTGGCAGACTGTTGCACAGGGAATAATTGGAGGGCAGAACTGGCAAAAGGCTTTTCTAAGGATGTCCTTAAATGTGGGTTTTAGAGTCCTGTTCCTATATCTCTGATTTATTATATGAAAAAATTCTCTAGGTAAAAGGAAACTTATTTTCGACTCAATTGACCTCCCCATCTTGTCCTGCCATGTCCTATGCTTGTAATACCATGGGAAATCTGCTAGATATGATAATGTCAGTGTTTGAATTCTGGCTTAGTAATTTACTACCAATGGGATCCTGAGCAAGTAACTACACCTTGGTTCTCAGTTCCTTCACTGGTAAAATAAATGAGATCTTGGCTGGAGTTTTTGGGATAACTATTTTTCAAAAGAACTAGCTTTCTTTGTAATCTGATGTGTTTTGTTCTACACATTTTAAAACATTATTCTGGCTTCACTGAACTGCCAAAAATGAGTCCATGACACAAAAAGTTTAAAAACCTAGCTCAAATAATTATTTTTTTAAAAATGAATTTGTATTAGAGATTTACTTAAAGTTAAGCCACATTACCAAGATCACTGACCACATGTTATATGTATATATTCAATATTATTCAAAAGATTGAAATAGATTTTAAGCATCTAAAAAGCAGATTACAACATACTTTTAAAAGATTTTTCTTAAAGGAAAAGGACAGTATAAAAAAACAATAATAATAACCAGAAGCTCCCAATTCTTCATAAACTCAAGATAGTAAATTCCAATACTGCAAATACAAATGCCAAAATAGCCTTTAGGATTCAACAAATAAACTGTACTGGTACCAGGGCACCATCAAAGAGAAAACTGTCATTTACTGTACACTAGACAGCACGGTAACTCACAAAAATTTTAAAATAAGATTTTTTTCTTGTTTTTCTGTTGGTATCATCAGCACAGTCCTTTATACATAGTAAGTGATTAACAAATGCTTTTTCATTTATTCCCTCATTCATTCACTCTTGCCTTAAAAATTTCCATTTCCTGCTCCTTCTCATCATTCCACAAGCACAATACTCAATAAACTTTTAATGTCCAATCCATAAACATTTATTATAAATCTGCTATGTACTAGGCACTGACTTGTGAAGCACTGGGGAGGCAAAAGATAGTCTCAGACTTTAGAGTTTATGATCAATTGAATGGGCAGGCTAATGACTGGAAGACTATAGCACAGGGGGTTAAAATGATTATTTTTCCATGGTGTTGGGATGTGAGCTCATCTTCAATACACTCACAAAAAAGCATTTCAGGATGCCAGAGATGATATCTATTTCTTGCTATTACTTCTTGGTGATTTCTTCCACTAGTTCTCTATATTTTGAGTTTTTCATTCCATCTAGTTTGAAGATTACAAAAGTTTGATATCCTGTTACTCCTTGGTAATTTCTTCCACTGGTTCTCTATATTTTGAGTTTTTGGTTCCATCTATTTTGAAGATTTCGAAGGTTTGATATATCCTGTTACTCCTTGGTAATTTCTTCCACTGGTTCTCTATATTTTGAGAGTTTTTCACTCCATCTAATTTGAAGATTTCGAAGGTTTGATATATCCTGTTACTCCTTGGTAATTTCCTTCCACTGGTTCTCTATATTTTGAGTTTTTGGTTCCACCTAGCTTGAAGATTATGAAGATTTGCTATGTGATGTCTATGACTATTCTTAAATTTTTATATCTAGGGACCACTGAAAGCCAAAATTAAAGTCAAAACCTTGGTAGCCAGAATCGCCTGTGCACTGTTATCTTAAATTTAAGGAAGAAACGACTTTCTTTATAAAGCATCTGGTTCATTTGACCAGGTCCTAATCCTCGAGTCACGTGGCTAGACTGTCCAGAGCCTCATTTGACTACCAAGCACCAACCTTTCTAAACAGTTCTAATCATTTTACAGACATTAATGAGGGAACCATATCCCTTTGTCCATTTGGAAGAGGAGCTGAGAAGGTCTGGCAGAGGCTCAGGAAAGTCAGCAGTTTTCCCAAGATTGTCCAAATAAGCTAAAAATTGAAAAGAAGAGAACTTCTTTGAGTTCCAGGCTTTTATTTCACAATCCTTCCCTTAGGCTATCTTTGTACCACTCGTCTATACCATGTTCAAGCTAGCATTTACCTCTGAAAATACAACAAGGAGGCAATGAACTTCAACAGGATAAGAATCAATGAACTAGCCTGCCCAAATTAGTCACATTTGCTTTAAAATCTTGGCAGGATTTATAAGTTGCCTGTTAGCAACAAGTCTGGTTTCAACAAGCATTTATAAAATATTAATATATACAAGACGCTGTTCTGGGTGCCCAGGATAGGAAAACAATGATGGTATCTGACCTCAAGAAGCTTACCTTCGAGATGAGAATCTAAAACAAATTTTAAAAGAAAAAAAATGTAATGAACTTGACAAACAACAAAAATAAATATTTTCATATATGTAGAACATAAATACAATTGCATATAAATTGCATAAATCTAAACTATACCCAAAGACAGACCTCTGAGCCTAGAGTCAGAAAAAACATTCAAATATGGCCTCAGACACTTACTAAATATGTGACTCTACACGAGTCACTTAGCCTGTTTGCCTTAAATCAGTGGAGAAGGAAATGGCAAACCAGTTATCTTTGCCAAGAAGACCCCCATGGACAGTACAGTCCAAAGGATCCCAAAGAGTTAGATACAAATTAGCAACAAAAATACTTCATCTAGTCTGTTTCCTTTTTTCAAAGTATTTCATTAAATTCAACAATGATACTTTCAAAGTTGTCTACATATCCTTTTTTCTGTGCATTCTTTTAAATGCTTCATTGACACTTTTTTCATTTTTTTCTTTCTTTTGGCAGCATTGTTAGTCCTCCTCTCCTCCCTTTCTCCCTTCCCTTCCAAAAACAAAAGAAAAAAACTTAAAACTTCCCCTTGTTTCCAATCAGCATAGTCAAGCAGAGCAAATCTACATACTGGCCATGTCTCAAATCCTCGGTCTCATCTTGTTCCTCTAGGCATGGACTCTGTCAGGAGGTAACAAGCATGTTTCATCATCAGACCTTTGGAGTCATGGTTGGTCATTGAATCAGTCTCAGTTCTCAAGTCTTTCAAAGCTGTTTTTCTTTACTATGTTGTAATCATTTTGTAGAGCTTATTCTCCAGGTTCTGATTATTTCACTCATCTGCTCATGCAAGTCCTCCCAGAATTTCTCAGGATCCCCTCTTTCATCATTTCTTTTGACATAGTAATATTCTATTACATTCATATATCATAATTTTATACTGCTATTTCCACATTGACAGGTGCCCTCTAATTTGAAACCATTCTTTCAAGCATTTTCCCCCAAGATTTCAGTGGAAAAATTGAAGAACTGGAAAATTTGAAGAACAAGAAGGTGGTTAGTCTCACAAAAATTGGGCAGTATAGAGTGTGTGGAGAAAAAGGAACATTGATTTAAAATTCTCTTCTCTGTAGTAATTCTGGACTGAAGCTCAGATGAGAAACTAGGACTACCTCTATAGACCTAGGAGTCATCTATAAAGAGATGATAGATAACCCAATGGGAACTGACAAGTTACCGAGAGGGACATATAGAATATAGACTCTTTACCTAGAGTCTGTGAACTTGATTTAAAAAAAAATATTTTGTTTTCTTTAATATAACTGGTTTCCTATGCAATCTTCTATATTATATATGTTTATATTAATGCATTTAAAAATAGTATTCTGAGAAGGGGTTCCAAAGGCTTCATCAGACTGACAAGGGGGTCCACAACACACAAAAAGGTTAAGAATTCCTGGTACAGAGGAAAAAGAGAAGTTTAGGGAATAACCACAGTGAACAGGTGTGATTTGGTTGAAGAGCCAGAAGAAAAAAAAAGACTAAGTAGAAATGGTCAGATAGGAAGAAAAAGAACCAGGGGAAAAAGGGAAAAGGAGGAGAAGCAGTCAAGAGTGAATGCAAAAACTAGGTCCAGAAAAAAATGAGAGCTGAAAACAAAGACAACCAGATTTGGAAAGTAAGAGACCATTAGTAACTTTGGAGAGAGCTGTTCCACCTGAGTGATAACATCGGAAGCCAGAATGTAAAAAAACTGATCAGTGAATGGTCCTTTATTATTCTTCTGGGGAATTTTCATTATTAACATCTTCAAGTTAATAGGTAAATCCAGGCTTCATCCAATCTGTCCTTGAATCCAGTTAAGTGTATTAATTGAACAGAACAATACATTTTTAAATAACTTAGGACTCTGTAGTCTACTTACTAGGCAGTATTTTGACAATGTACAAAGTGTGTTTCTACATTATTAAAGATATATGGTTTTTATTTTCTCTGTAGCTCCCTCTTGACAGAACATTTCTCATTTTTATTTCTCATTTGTTTGTCTATTTCCCTTGCTTTTCATAATTTCTGAGTCTTTCAAACCCAATTCAAATACCTGCCACTCAACTCCCCAAACACTTTCTATAACTCACTTATGAAATGTCTTTTCCCTCAGATCTCAATCAACCAGTAATCAAAAAATTAATCAATAAGCACTTATTAAGCACCTATTTTATGCCAGAAAATGTGCTAAATGGTGGGAATACAAAAAGGGACAAGTTAGTCCTCAAGGAGTTTACAAACTAGTATCTCTAATTCACTATTATATAGTTATTTTTGTTTATGTCTTCTACCTGACTAGACCATAAGTTCCATGTCAGCGGAGACTATATTTTAACTCCCCCAGGGTCCAACATAGTCTGAAAAGTACAAAATATTTACTGAATGAATCGTATTCTACTATAGACCTTTCTTTGCCTTTGTTAAGTAAAACAAAACCATGTATTGGCCAATTTTTTCAACTTTTTTGTTATATACTTAATCACCACCACTACCACCACCAAAAGCATTTAAAATAAATGCATTAAAATTATGTGTAAAACCACAGACTTCACATTATTTACAATTTGTTTAAAATATGTAAATTATATATGTGTGCTAATATAAGAATCCTCAATTCTTTGGTTCTCTTTGGATTTGTTTTACTTTGATACTTTTTCTTCTTGATTTAGTGGCTGATATTTTTTAATGTAATCATAGTATTATTACTCATTCTCTTTTCATCTTTTCATCTATTTCCTTTATTTTCTTTATATTTCCAATTATTCGTCATTTCTAATAATATAATACAATTTATTACATTCGAATATCACAATCTATTCAGCTGTTTCCCTCAAACACTACATTTGTGTTATTTCCAGTTATTTTATCATTACAAAACTTCCATGAATATTTTCATATACACACAGCTTTTTGTCCTCTCAATAATGTCCTGAGGGCCTAATTCTAGTTGGAGGATCCCTAGGTCAATGAGCATGAACAGCTTGACAGCTCTTAATGTATATTTCCATCTTGTTTTCTAAAGTAACAATTCATAGCTTCTCCAGCAATGTAATATTAGGCCTGTTTCTCAGTGATCCTATCAGCATTTAATTTTATTAACTCTACTCATCTTGTTCTCAGTTATCATAAATTACCAGGATCTTATTTAGCTAGATTAGTCCTTGGATAGCAGGTCCTTTGACAGCAGTGTTGCCAGGACCATACTCTTTTCAAAACCAAGTCTTTCCAGTTTGGTCATACCCAGTGGAACTTTTGTTCCAATGCCACAACCCCTCTGCCTTTAGCATTGATTCTATGCATTTATTTTTGCTTGTTTGTGGAGGTTATTAGGAGAGCAAGGGAGTTTCATGCCCTATTCCATTATCTTCCCATAATGCATGTGCCATGTCCAATTTATTTAGTGTGCTTTAATTGTTCTAAAATCCTCTATGATATGAATGTTTATAAATCACTGCCCAAATTGCAAGAGAATCTTAATTTTGTGGATATTTATTTTCCACACCCTTGAGAAAATTCTAGACATCATCTGAGTAGGAAAACTTTGTAATTAAACAGTATTATATCAATAATGAAGAGGAAAGTAGTATATCAAGGTAGGAAAAATGATAAATGAAAGTAAAGCCTGCTAGGGCTACTACTTAGAATAATGAATTATTCAATAGCCCTCAGAAAAGAAAGTAACAACATTACACTGGGATCATAGGATTTAGAACTGGAAAAGATCCTAGAAACCAACCATCTCATTTTACAGATGAGGAAACTGAGAAGCAATGGTGATTTGCCTGAAGTAGTAAGAGAGGTAATAAAAAGAAGAGTCCAGATTGAAACTCTGATATTTCTGACTCCAAGTTCAACCCTCTTTCATCAACACAACTGCCTCTCCTTTTATTTAAGCTAAGATGTTAAAATCCTTCCCAAACAGCTCACCAACCACCAGCTAGAAAGAAAGATTAACACACAAATGGAGCCAAGTCTAGACTGGAGAAGCAGCAGTGGCAGAGAGTACTGGGCCAGGAGTCAGGGAGATGCAGGAATTCCTACTTCAATGACCGTGAGTAAGTAAGCCATAGAAACCTAAATTTAGAGCTAAAATGGACCCTAGAGATCACCTCATTTAACCTAATTTTGCAAATAAGGAAACTGAGACCTAGGAGAGGTGAAGGAATTTTCCCCCAAGCTCTCTGAATTCTAATCCTTATTTTACTATATCAAGCTGTTCGTTCATGCCTCTTTCAGTTTCCTGATATGAAAAATGTAAATAATTTCAGTAGTCTCTACTTCATGGATTGATGTGAAAATTAAAGAGCTTATTTATGTAGAGCACATTGCAAACCTGAAAGTGACTGTGAAGTGATCTACATTTTTAAATGTAGAGAATTCTGCATCTTTTTAGTCATTTCAATCATGTCTGACTCTTTTTGATCCCATTTGGAATTTTCTTGTCAAAGATACTGGAGTTGTTTGCCATTTCCTTCTCCAGCACATTTTACATATGAGGAAACCAAGGCAATAAGGGTAAAATGACTTGCCCAGGGTCATACAGCCAGTATGTGTCTGAGGCCTGATTTCAACTCAGATCTTCTAGACTTTAGCCCTGAAGCTCTATCCACTGTGCCATCTAACAGCTCATTCTTTAGTCTTCAGGTTTTCATTTATACTATCTGATGCCAACCCAATTATAACTTTTTTATTTTTAAAGTGAAGAGAGGAGAGGGGAAGGGGAGTGATTCCACTTCAAGGCAACAATCACAAACCCCTCCCTACTTAAAAATATCAACCACTCTCACACATTAACCAATTAGAGATTCATTTGAGCTGAGTATCCTTTTTATAATGCGAATATCCCCAAGAGGCCCAAGCCTCATTCACACCTTAGTGTGAATTATGAGAATCTGCTCATGCTATCAACACCTAGTTAGGTCAGGGCACAAGTCTACAGGAGAAATGGAATTTTGACTGGCAGGAGGACCAGGTGAAGCTGGGTCACTTCAGGAAAAGGCAGGTCTCCTTGGAAAGCTGAGGCCAGTCAAAGGACATCCATTTGAGGATTTGTGAAGCATTTAGAACTCATCAAATTTGACTAAGCTCCAGAGAGTACTTAAAAATTAGCCCACAGCTTTTCTCATAGGCTTTAACACCACCAAAAAGATGAGCTCCTATACCTCCAACTCGCTTCCCAAATTGCAAGATATTTTAAGAATTGGGAAAAGATATTCTAGAAAGAGGGTCTAGAAAGTAGCAGAGACAAGCCTTCAGCCACCTGCTACCCTAAGAAGTCCTACATAATTTTTGTAAGCATCCTTTAAATTCCTTGTGATTTCTCCTTAGAGAAAGCTAATCATCAACCTAAGAAATTCTGGTTCTATAGAGAAGATGGCCTCAGGGCAGCTATGTAGCCAAGTAGATAGTCAGGCCTGGAGTCAGAAGGACCTGGGTTCAAATCAGGCCTTAGGCATGCATTCTAATTGTGTGGTCTGGGCAAATCATTTAACCCCAATTGCCTAGCCCTTGCCCCAATTCTGTCTTAGAATTGATACCAAACAAAAATATTTATAGCCACTTCTTTGTGGTGGCAAAAAATTGAAAAATGAAGGGATGCCCTTAAATTGGAGAATGGCTGAACAAATTGTGGTATCTGTTGGTGATGGAATAGCATTGTGCTAAAAGGAATAATGAACTGGAGGAATTCCATGTGAACTGGAACGATCTCCAGGAATTGATGCAGAGTGAAAGAAGTAGAACCAGGAGAACATTATACACAAAGACGGATACACTGTGGCACAATCGAACATAATGGACTTATCAACTAACAGCAATACAATGATCCAGGACAACTCTGAGGGACTTATGAGAAAGAATGCTATTCACATCCAGAGAGAGAACTGTGGGAGTAAAAACACAGAAGAAAAACAACTGCTTGATCATATGGGTTGATGGGGATATGATTGGGGATGTAGACTCTTAAACCATCACTCTAGTGCAAATATTAATAATATGGAAATAGGTCTGGATCAATGACACATGTAAAACCAGTGGAATTGTTCGTTGGCTATGGGATGGACGTGGGGGGTGGAAGGAAGGGAGGGAAAGAACATGAATCATGTAAACATGGAAAATATTCTTAATTAATTAAATAAACTTAATTTAAAAAAAGAATTGATACTAAGATAAAAGGTAAGGATTTGGGGCGGGGGAGGGTGGAAGATAGCCTCACCATTTATTTATCATTTGGATAGTTATTTTTACTTCTCTTTTCCTTACCAAAAATGGAAATAATACCTGTCACTTGAACATCATCACCCTATCTCATTTAATTTCACACAGCATGCACATACACAATATATAATCTTTTTTTTAATGTTAAAACTAAGTTTTACTTTAGCTTGCTAACTTTATGGCATGTACAATGACCTAAGCATATATGCCCTTAAAATTATTTTCTCTGCAAAAACATGAAAGTGCAGGCAATTAGGTGGCTCAGTGGATTGAAAGCCAGACCTAGAGATTAGAAATTCTGGGTTCGAATTTAACCTCAGTCACTTTCTACCTGTGTGACCCTAGGCAAGTTACTTAACTCCAGTTGCCTAGCCCTTACTGCTCTTCTGCCATGAAGGAATCAACACTGATTCCAAGATGGAAGGTAAGGCTTAAAAAAATGGTGGAAAGGGAGAATTCCTAGAGTCTTAACAAAGTAACATGTTTAAGTTATCTTTTAAACTTGTTTTTCATTAAAAATCTGTGAAAAACTTCAATGTCACCAATGCCTTAGTAAAGAAACCACCACCACAGTCATCTACCAAGCTGCTTTAAGAGGAAAAAAAAGTCAGTCTTTTCTGCTTGGCTAAACTACTATCTCACACTAGACGGTTTTTTATAACCGAGCTTTCCCCAAAGGAAAACAAATCCCACAAAATCAAGAGGGTTCAGGATGAGCTACATGGGTGAATTTAAATTAAATTTAAATTAAATTAAAAATTCATTTTAATAAGGTTCTCTCAGGCCTGAAATTTAGCCTTAAGATAAGAGGAATCCTCCCTGTAGATGAGCCTCTGGTCACCACTCAGCTCTGAACTGCTCTCCCTTAGTTCTAGATCCTTCCCTTTGCTGATTACCTCCAATTTACCCTGCATATAGTATATCTGTGTGCTGTCGTTTTTCATATGGCAGCCCCCATTCCACTGTGAGGAGCCTGGGTTTGGGGACTAGCTTTTTTTTCCCCTTTTCTTTGTATCTTTAATAAATGGTTATGACTATTTAATAAATGTTCATGGACTGAATGACTTGATATCAAGAGGCGAATTTCAAGTAAGATCAGGATTGACCAAGTTTAACCAAATAAATACAAGCCAAGCAACACAAAACATTTATGAGACAGCTTTCTCTGCAGTTCTGGTTCCAACAGACAAAAGTCAAAACAATGGGCGTGTGAGATTCTAAGAACTATTATTATTGGGTCATCACCCGGCTTCTTAAAAGAAAGTTTTGGTGATCGGTTCCAGAAAAAATGCTAATACCAAAATATAATCACTTTGAGAATAACATCCCATACAGGTGAGGCACAGCCTGCCCTAAAAAAATGTTTTATTCCTGTATTGTCCAAATCAAATAAAGGGAGTTTAATTTGCTTGTTTTCTTATGCATGAGACAGCATCAGATTGGAATGGAAGAGAGCAGACAGTGAAATCTGACCGAGCCCACAATTGTTTTTTTTTTTATCTTTCAAACAAATGTTAGACTATTCCCAAAGGGATATGGGTCTACAGAAGTCTATCTACTCTATCTTCACACACCACCATTATTTAATAGTCCAATGGCAGCTCCTAATTTCCAAATGCTTATCAGACATTCTAGAGTCTGCACAGTTAACCTGAAAATAAGTACAATCCATTTTACCTTGAGTTTTTTTTTTTATTTTTATTTTTTTAAACCCTTAACTTCTGTGTATTGGCTCATAGGTGGAAGAGTGGTAAGGGTGGGCAATGGGGATCAAGTAACTTCTATTTTTATTTTTTAAATACCATTTTAACTTGAGTTTTCTGTTGAGCAAACCAAACCTATTTCCATATCTCAGCAAACAGACCCCAGGGCAGGTCTCGTTGATCTGATTTCAATAAATTCTTATAAATGAAAAATTCTTTAGAAAAGATATACGTCCAAGTCTCTGCTCCACTGTAGTCAATAAAGCTAATAAAAATACTGATGTTTTTGTCTTAATATTTTATTTGAAAATGCATTGTGTAAAAAGACAGTATGCTTTATTTAAATAAACCAAAATTAACTCTTTCTACTTTGTACTCTAAGCAACAGACTTCTAACAATTAAAAGTCACCTAGCTTTATAAGTTGTGTTAAAAGACAATGAGTTCTTCATCACTGGGGGCCCTCAAGCAGATACCAATCACTGCTGAGGGATATGGCAGAGGAAGGTTCAGATTCCAGGAGGAAATTAAGACTAAATGACCTCTGAGCTTCTTTCCAACTCTAACATTATAGGCCTTTGCTTCCATTTAAACACAATTAAAATTTTAATGAATCTATTTTAATGTCCCATAAACTTCAGGTTCTTCAAAAAACTTTTTGTCTTCACTTTTTCAGTTCAACAAGCATAAAAAACAAACAAAAATCAATTCAACAAGCAAGTATTAAACACCTGCAATTTGCAAAGTACTGAAATATGCCATATTATCACTTTCAAAAGAAAAATTCAGAGAAAAGAGAAATTAGAAATCAAAACCCTCTTGACTTCAAAGGACGATTTTTAAAGCCTTCCCCACTCATCTTTTTATCTCCACATTCTCTCCCCCACCCAGAGGTTACTACACAAGTACTGCCTATTTCTTCATCTAATACCAGTTAACACAAGTAAAATGGAAAAAAAAATATGTCTGCACAGAACCAAAAATAGATCCTTCCTTATTGGCATTGAAAATTCATATTTATTTTGATTATCAACAAAAGGAAGACTTTTCATTTTTAGATTTCACATTCTTGCTTACTTGATAAAAAAATTCCTTAATAAATAGCTATGTCAAACTCAATAAGGTTCATTTCTTCACCCTAATCTCCCTGCATAATTTGTTGGGAATCTGGTAGTTTTTCCTCTGTAATCAGACAGAAAAAGCATTCTACCTTCATTAATCTTTTCCCATGGTAAACAGGTTAGGAATTGACAACTGTTATAAAAATAATGATTATTTCAAGCTAAGGATCTTTGTGTGTCTGTGTGTTTTAAAGAACTATATGCTGCTTCTGAACTAGGCTAAACATATTTATTTAAAAGATGAATTTAATGGACTAAGTATATATAGAATATGGATATAACTAATGAAAAAAAAGTTTAGATTAATAAGAGACTCTTACCTAAGAGAAGGAAGGAAGGAAGGAAGGAAGGAAGAAAAGAAGGAAGGAAGGAAGGAAG
>NC_058133.1:80706685-80720377 GCF_016433145.1 Gracilinanus agilis | reverse complement strand
AGGAGGATGGAGGGAGGGAGGAAAAGAAAGAAAGGAAAGGAAAGAAAGAAGGAGGAAAGAGGTAAGGAGAGAAAGGGGAAGCAGCATTCATTACGCGCTTGCCTTGCACAGTGGAAGATGCCTAGTCATGGAACTAGCTGTGGTAAATCATTTTATCTCTTTAGGCTCCAGATTCTCAGGTTGTAAAACAAAGAATTTTAGATTGGTTGAACCCTAAGTTTCTTCTAGCTCCTGAATTCTGGGAATTTAAAGTAGATCCCCACACTAATGAGGTATTTTATTCCCACAAGATCATAAAACACTCATCCTTGACCATAAGAAGAGAAAGCATTTTGTTTGATACTTAACAGTGGGACAAGTTTGTTAGTCATGGAAGCATAATTTTTTTTTAAATAGTAATTTATGAGGTTCAAGAGTGGGTTATTCATAATAATAACTGTCATTTTTATAACACTTTAAAGTCTGCAAAACGCTTTAGAGACATTTCATTTGAGCCTCATGGCAACCCTATGACTCGTGTACCATAGTTATTGTTATCTACATTTTTCAGATAAGGAAACGGGCTCAGAAAAGTTGCCTGGTGTCATACAGCTAGTAAATCTAATAGGCAGAATTCAAAACCAGGTCTTCCTAATACAACTCTAGCATCCTTTGAGGATATAGAGGATCTGATCTTGTATTTCTCAATCCATTTCCTTCCAAATCCTTCCCCTCACATAACCCTAAATTTCCTCTTGAAAAGAAAATCCAGGAAAAAAAATGGTTTTCACAATATAACTTCCCCGTGTGTTTTAAGTCCCTTGAATTGGCCTCCTTGGCTTTAGCAAACAAGGATCTCCTAGTACTTTTAAGAACAACATTCAGTTCCCAAGTCACAGAGGTACAACTAGATGAAATCACAAGATAGGAACAAAGAAGAAATGCCAGTTAGAAGATAGAGAATCCAATTAACTTTGCCATTAGTTAGCTGTAACTTTGAATGAGTCACTGTTCTTGGGTAATTGGGATTTTAATGTGTTTGTTTAAGCCTTCTTCCCCACCTCCAATCACTTGTATACTCTGTTTTATAGTGAAAGTATCAGTGGAAATATTGGGGTTTGAGGGAGGAGGAAGGGGGTGATGTCTAGAGAAGAGGGCTGGCCTTAATTAAGAAACTTAATTATAGTAGAATGATACAGCCATAGTTTCATAGAATTACACAGAATTTGAGGGCTGGAAGAAACCTCAACAACCATGTTGTCCAACTCATACACAAGACAAATACCTACTAAAAATATATTAGGGGCAGGGAGCAGCTAGGTAGCTCAGTAGAGACAGTGTCAGGTCTGGAGACTGGAGATCCTGAGTTCAAATCCATCCTCAGACACTACCCAGCCATGTGTCACTTACTGCCAAGAGTCTAGCCCTTACCACTCTTGGGTTAAAATGGTTACTTATTGTCGATTCTAAGCCAGCAGGTAAGGGCTTAAAAATAGAACCTGACAGGTAGTAATCAAGTCTTTGCCATACTCCTATTTTTGCATGGTTCTACTTGGTGAGTCTAACTGATCACCTACTAGGAATCATGGCGGCATAGTGGAGAGAATGCAACTTCTGTGGGACTGTGGTTGGTCAAGTTACTTAACTTCTCTGCACTTCAGTTTTTTTCATCTGTAAAATGAGGGGTTTGGACTATTGAAAAATTTAGTTGAGTTATAAATAAATTATTTTTTGTAAATATCTGGTATTTGGTAATTTGATGAATTAATAAAGAGAAAAAAACGATTATAATTTAACAAAATGAGAAATTCCTTTTGTTAAACAATAATAATTTCATGGGTTATTAATTAGGGGTTCCTTAGCAGCAATATGAATCACTTTCCACCTAACCACCCCACCCCTAATTAGTATATTTATTTACCAAAAAATTATTTTTTAAAACAATTTTTACTAGTTTTTTAAACTTCTGGAACAAAAAAATTAAGTTGTAAATTTCCTACCTCCTTAGCACTGCTTCCAAAACTAATATAGCATTATATGAAACGTCAGAAAATCTGATCTAATTAATTCTAAATTAATTCTAATCACAACCTACTACTTATTAACCAGAAAACCTATGTCACTTAAAACACTTTGAGCAACTGTTTCCTCATCTATAAAGATACTAATACCCATCAGCTATGAGGGAAATACTCTATGAACCTGAAAACACTATACACAAAGAAGTTTTCATTATAGTAATGATCATTCCTTCCCTTTAAGCTTTTCTAGCCCTATGAATTCTTTTGTACTCCTCCTACTCTGAGACAGAAACCACAAGTAAACTAATTCAAATAGAGAAAAATCTATCTTCTTCATAAATGTTTTCATAAAAGGAAATTCTATGACTTCTCTGCAATATAAAAACCCTGTAATAAATTCTATGTATCACATCTAAGATTTTTTCCAATCTATTTCAAACTTATTTCCTTCTTATTCCCTCTTTAGTGGTAGCTACAAACAAGAGATTACTAAGTAGAGTGGAAAAGTTCTGTGGATATGAAGAAACTATTTTTTAAGTCTCCTTTGATTTCTTCCCCTGAAGATGGTGCCCATCTCTGTGCTATAACTGGCAACCTGTTGAATATCCCTGCCTGGGGTCCTGCAGGTAAAGTAAAGGAAGCACTTTCTCATCTACCAAGGCTATCTCACCCCTCTCAAAGAACTGGCACATTAATATCACAAAATCTGAGTTAGAAAGAACCTGAAAGGTTTTCTAGACCAACAAGTACCTGAACAACAACATTCCTGCTAGTGAAGGGGAACCTATTATCTACAGTTCAATCCACTTAGGGCAAACTTGGTTGTAAGAAAATTTTCCTCCCTCTGGAACTGAGGATTTACTTCTCTATCATTTCTATCTTCTATTTCTTGTTCTACCATTTGGAACCAAGTAACCCTCTTCTAAATGACAGCCCTGCCAGGTTTATCATCGATCAATCAATCAAAAATAAAATCAATCAGATTTGGCAAATATCTTGAGCTCAGGAGTTCTGAGCTATGGGGTGTTATGCCAATCAGGTATCAACAATAAGTTTGTCATTAATTTGGTGAATCTCCAAAATTGGGGAAGGGGGCTACTAGATTACTTGAGGAATAGATACAAATTCCAGGTGAAAGATGGAACAAGTCAAAGCTGCTATGCCCATCATTTGTAGGATATGGCATAATGAGTAGCCTTGTGTTTTCAGCCTGGGCAAAATAGAGAGAGACAGCATCATCAAATGAAAACAAATAGCCCTTCAAATACTCGAAAACCACTGCCACATTCTTTCTACCTTTTTTTCCCAGGCTAAATATCCCCACTCCATTTAACTAATCATTATGTAGACCCCTTATATGATCATTCTAAGTCATCCTCTTTAGGATGCCTTTTAATTTATCAAAATCCATCCTAAATATGATGTCCAGAGCTAAATATAATAACACTCCAGATAGGTCCTGACCAGGAGTGAATAGAGCAAACCTACCACCAATTCCATTTTGAAAATTCTGTTACCATTAAACACAGTCTAAAACCAAGGTAGTAAAAAAATAAAAAATTAAAAAAAATTTTTAAAAACAAAACAAGGTAGTTTTGGGGCTGCCATATTCCTGAGTCTTATTCAGCTGGATGTTTTTAGGTGATACTGGTTTTTATAATGATTTTTTAATTTGCATATTACTTTCTCTTAAAATACCACTATCAATTTTTTCAAGTATAAGCATGCAATATACTAGATCTATGGCCAGGATGAATGAGTTCAAATCTATGCTTTTTAACATCACTAACTTGCACAGGCCATCGCTGTAAAGGACTTAAAAAGCACTTTTTCAACTATTCGTGAGAAATCAAAAGAGAATCACAGAACAGTGTTGGAAGGGTCCACAACAGTCAACTATTGGAATAGCTGGAAAAGAAGCCTTTTTATATCACAACAATTTTCTAGCTTTTGCCCAAAGACCTCCAATGAGCCATGAACCCATTAGTTCTCCAGGCAAAATATCAGGTTTCTACCTGTACTTTGAGAGGTATAAGATATATATATATATGAGAGGTATAAGAGAAGTATATAAGAGAGTTAAATCAAAGGACCCTGGATGAGACCTCAGAGTCAGCCAGTACAACCCCCTAACTTTACAGAGGAAACAAGCTAAGATAAGTTAATGCCTTTTCAGAGCCAGAAAGTCAATCAGTGGCAGAGCTGGAATTCAAACTGAGGTCTGAGTTTAGGGCTATTGCCACTGTAACATGCTGTCACCCCAAAATGCCTTGCCAAGAGCCCTGAATTAAGAGGAAAAGAGCTTATCTTTGGTCATATTTTCTCACTCCAGATAAAGATTGTCCAGTTGGATAGATAAGAGAGCTAAGAAAGGCAAAATCAACAATTCAACCCCCATTTAAGCCAATTAGCTCAGATTAGTAGCAAAAAACTGTGCCACAGACTATATTCCCTAACTATGATGGTCGTCAGCCAATCATCACCAAATGGGTATTTTGGGGCATCAGGAAATTACTTTATGCTCTCCATGTATAAAGTACCATGGGTAATACAGAGAAGTATGAACTATAACCCATACCCTCAAGAATTTACAATTTTATCTACAGTTAAAAAATGGATAATTGGAGTCATCTTAAAAAAACAGGTGCCATAATAGTTCAGAGAAAGAAGAATTCATTATGGGGTGGCCAGGGATAAATAAGGTCCGAACTAAACTTAAAGGATGGGTAAGACTTTCAATACACAGAGAGGATGAGAAGGGAAGACTGGCGAAGAGCTATCCAGGAATAGAAAGGGAAGGACAATATGTATTAAGGTGTTTGGAAAAGTTTGTCTGATATAAAAAAGTACAAAATAAATATAGTCAGAAAAGTTGACAGAGTAAGATTATGTAGAGCCTTGAATGTCAAAGTGAAGATGCAATAGTACATCCTGTCCTAAGGAAGTTACACACAAGTTTATAGATCAGCAAAAAAAAATCTAGCCCTACTACTGTAAGAAACAAAACAAAACAAAACACCAAAAATACTTCAAAATTCAGGTCCTACAGAGGTGCATAAGCAATGTCATCTGTCTCACATCTGAAAGGTGATACATGCCTAACAAAGCCTCTTACTCTCCTCTCAAAGTCTCCCCCAATTCTTGTTTTATACAGAAAACCATTCCTTCACTTGATGGGATTGGGTAAGGATCCTCACCTCCCCAAATCTATTTTGCAATTAACTTTCTCCAGGATTCCACCTGAAGTATCATAAAGTGAAATAAAAGGGAAAAGGGTTTTGGGGGTTTGTTTTTTAGTGGACTCTGGGGTGTCCTCATAGTCTTGTGTATGTTTTGGGTCATATTTTGGCATACTGCTAGGCAGCATCCTCTGAGGAAGCAGCAGGAAAATTGGTCATTCCCCACACTCATTAATTCCTCAACTCAACACTACTAGACAAGGGGGTGGTCCATATCTAAAAGGATACTGACATCTGGAGCGCACCCAAGGGAGAATAGTGCCTAGCCATAGAATTCTAAGAGGGCGAGGAACTAGAAAGAAGAAAACATTTCTCCCAGGACCCTTCTAATTCACTTGGGCGAAAGAAGAGTAGGAAAATGGATCATTCTTGGGAAAATGAGATCTAGTTGGGATTTCTCCATGAGTATTACAACTTTAATCAATCAATTACACATAAGTTCTTACTGAATACCTATTTTCATGCCCAACATTGTGTTAGTTATTGAAGGAACTACAAAATCGTTGACCTCAAGGGGCTTATTATTTCATTAGGGAGATAAGGCATAAAAACACATAAAACAAGAAAAGCAATAAAAGACATTGTGTAATTAAGCGAAACATGATAAGATGCAAACTATTAAATGCTTTAAGAATCAAGGAAGAGATCCCTCTTGGCTGATGTTGTTAAAGATGGCTTCACAGAGGAGGTAAGGCTTGACCTAATGCTTTGAAAAGACAAATAATTTAGGTAGGTGGAAAGGAGAATAGAGCCCATTGGGCTTTTATCTTCCCTCGTTGTATAGTTCTATGACTAGACATAGATGGAGACTCATAAGATGCAGATAGTTTAAAATATATGAACTGAAACTTGTGGGAGATAGTGAAAACTATTCTTAGGAGAAAGTGTCTATTTCTAAATATACATTTATTAACAGGAGACAGATGCATTGGACATACAACTAAAACAAAAAATGTGAACAACAAATAAAAAATCCCCAACTAAAGAACAAAGAAGTACTGAACATTAAAAAAGAGATTAGCAAAATTAAAAGTAATGAGATTATTAAATTGATCTGTAAAACTAGGAGCTGCTATCCAGTTTTCCTCAGTTTTGGTAAAACAGTGAGTCCTTCACCTTCTAATTAGGGTCTTTTGGTTTATGGAACATTATGCTATTGTTTGATTGTTTCTGTAGTTTATGTACCTAATCTGTTCATTGATCTCTCTCTCTCTCTCTCTCTCTCTCTCTCTCTCTCTCTCTCTCTCTCTCTCTCTCTCTCTCTCTCTCTCTCTCTCTTTCTCGTTTTTTTTTTTTAAACCAATACCAAATAGTTGTACAGATTCCTGCTTTGTGGTATAGCTTGAGATCTGCTACTGCCTTCTCTTCTTGACATTTCTTTAATTCTTATTCTTGAAATTTTTGATTCTTTGTTCCTACATATTAATTTTCAGGTCCATAAAATATTCTTTATAGTAGGCAATAGCTTGTTATAACATTTATTGAGTATGTGTTGTAGCTAGGCACCTAGGTTGTACAGTGGTTAGAGCATTGAGGTTAGAATTAGGAAGACCTGAATCCAAATCCAAACTCATAGCTACGTGACTCTAGATCTGGCTTCTGTCTATCTCAGTTTCATCCACTGTAAAATAGGGATGATACTAGCACCTACTCCACAGGGTTGTGGTGAGGATAAAATAAGACGTTTATAAAGTATATTGCACAGTACCTAGCACATAGCACAGGTACTTAATAAATACTAGTTCCCTTCTCTTTCCCCAAATTAATTTAGGTAGTATATATTATCAGTTTTATAATACTGGTTTGATCTACCCCTAAGCAATTAATGTTTCTCTAATTGTTTGTGTCTCTTTGTTTCTATAAAATATTTTACAATTGGATTCATATAGTTCCTCAATAAATCTTGATAGATACATTCTCAAATATTTTATTGTTTCTGTGGTCATTTTGAATTGAATTTCTCTTTCTAGTTCTTCCTATTTGGATTTTCTGGAAACATTAATGAATAGTAATGATTTATGTAATTTAAATTTATATTCTGTTGAATATATTAAGTTGGAGGATATAAATTTAAATTAATCAAATAGATTAATTTTTGGTTTACTTTTGAGGTTTTCTAAATAAATTAATCCTACCTACAAAAATTTATAATTTCGTTTCACTAGTCAGTGCTTGTTTCCTCAATTTCTATTTCCAGAAACAGATATAACTAGCATTTCTATCACTATATTAAGTAATAGAGATTATAATAGGCATCCTTCTTTTATTCTTTCCCCCCATAAATTTTACATATTTTTTCATTACATGTAAAAACAATTTTTAACATTCATTTTAAAAAATTTTGAGTTCCAAATTCTTTTCCTCCCTCCTTTCCCCTTCTTTAAGAATTTGATATAGATCATACATGTACAGTTATGGAAACATATTTCCATCTTATGAAATTAAATAGGCCAAAAATATAAGGAAAATAAAGTTCAAGAAAAGTATGCTTCAGTCTACATTCAAACTCCATCCATTCCATCTCTGGGAGTAGACAGCACTTTTTTTATCTTAAGTCTTTCAGAATTATCTTATATCATTGTATTAATGAGAATAACTAAATCATTCACAACTGATCATCAAACATTACTGCTATTATTAAGTACAATGTTCTCCTGGTTCTACACACTTCACTTCACTCACATCAATTCATAATAGGTTTTTCTGGGACTTCTTGAGAGCATTCTGATATTTCCTACAGCACAATAATATTCTATCTCAATCATATGCCACAACATGTCCAGCCATTCCCCAGTTGATGCACATTCTCTCAGTTTCCAATTTTGTCACCCCAGAAAGGGCTCCTATCAATATTTTTGAACATATGGGTCCTTCTGATTTTTTATTTATCTCTCTGGGATGCAGATGTAATAGTGGTGTTCTTGCTCTACTATTGACCTGATAGGAAAGACGTCTAGCTTTCCTCAATTAAACATGTTTGTTCTTGGATTTAGATCATTTAAGTGTCAATACCAATTTGGATCCATTTCCAAAAAGCTACTAAACTGTGCATATTCTACAACCTAACTATACTATACTATACTACTAGGCCTATTCACCCTAAAGAAATCAAAGAAAGAGGAAAATAACCCAATTGTTCAAAAGTATTTCCAGTATCTCCCTTCATAGTAGCCAAATGGAAATCTAAAGAGAATAACTAATTGTAATGTATGACTTTATGAATGAGAATAGTATTGTGCCATGAGAAATGACAAGAAAGTTTCAGAGGAAACTTGAAAGTGAACAAAGTAAGCAGCACTATGAGAAAAATTAAAACAGTTACACTATAGAAAAAACAATTTTGAAAAACTTTAGAACTCTGATCAACACAATCATAAACCATGAATATAGAAAGCTATCAGTAAGTCAACAAACATTTATTATGCATCTACTATACGCCAGGCACTGAGCTAAGCAAAGAAAATACAAAGAAAGGTAAAAAAAATTAGTTTTTGCTCTTCAGGCATTTATAATCTAATAGGAAGATAAGCCTGAAAAAGTTATGTACAAATGGGATATATACAGGGTAGATTGGAGATAATCTCAAAGGGAAGGCACTAAAATAAAGACAAACTGGGAAAAGCTTCTTGTAGAAAGTGAGATTTTAAGTAAAGCTTGAAAGGAGCCAGGGAGCAGAGCTGAATAGAGAGTTCCAAGAATGGTAGACAGCCAATAAAAATCCTTGGAATAAAGAGATGGGAGTGAGGTGTTCCAGGAACACCAAGGAGGCCAATGGCACTAGAGTAGAGTGTAAGATGTAAGAATATTGGAAATAAAGGGCTGTAAAAATTATAAAGAGGATGTTATATGTGATTCTAGAGGCAATAGTGAGCCACTAGAATTTATCAATTTGGAAGGGCAGTTAGAGAGACAGGTTATAAATATATGTAAAAATAATTTTGGGGGAAAAATGTTATCTAATTGGTTCCCAAGCATTAAATCTTGAACTACTGATATTTCTGGTCAAGCACTTAGGGGGGCAGCAGATCCTTCCTCAGCCTGGACACAAGCTACACCCTAGAGGGTCATCATGGTAAGTAAGGAGGCAGAAAAACCATATTAAACTAGTTTGGTGCTGTATTTTTGCTGAATATACTTTCCTTGCTATTATTAAATAAAGTTCCCTTTTTAAAAAATCTTTAAAAGAAAAGTACATGAACTGAATCAAGATCAATTCTCATCCATAGTTACTAATATATGGTAAGTTATTATTATCATTAATATTATCATTAATGATGACATTTAGCAATAATATCGTATTTAAGGTTTATAAAGATTTAGTCTGCATGGTAATCCTGTGAGGTAGATGCTATTATTATCTCTATCTTACAGATATACAAACAAGCTACAAAAAAGTAAATGACTCATGTGTGTGTATGTGTGTGTGTGTATGTCAATATGCAACGATTTACAAAGGAAATAATGCCTGTGTAGGTATGCAATGGCCTGCAAAGGAACACTCTTCTCCAGGGGCATAAACGCCCATACCCAAAGACACTGCCCCAACAGAAAACAAAACAGATTTTATAAAATACAAAAATTTTACAAAATTACAAAAAAAATACAAAAATTTGTATTTACAAATAGGAAAAAAAGGGGGGCTGCAATCTCTAGGTAGGACAGAGTTTTTAGAGGAGAACAGGTCCAAACTAAAGTTTTCCTCATGTTTTCTCCCTTCCTAGGATAGCTAAGTCTTTATAGTTTTCTTACAGTGTAGGAGAGAAGGCGAGATGTTTTATGCTGATTCTCGTGGTGGCAGGAGCACCCAAGCTTCCAGATGGTAAACCCAGCTTTTCTGCCAGGTAGCTGAAGGCATGAGGTGTGGCCCCTGTAGAATATCAACGGTGGTTCCCCAGTTTCACAGGTGTTCCCGAGCAAATGAGCTTTAATTTTTTTTTTTCTGCAACTGAATGAACTGAATGCAGTTGTGGCAGTTCTAACAGAGGGAGAGGAAAGGTTTTCGCTTGGTGAAGGGGATAACATGCTCACAAGAATAGAGAGGAAACCAGCCTGACTAAAATAGCCTGTGTTGTGAGGAAGATGGGTAAATGAAACTGGAAAAGTAAGGTAAGACCATATTTGGGAACCTTAGGGTGGGACCTGGAAAGCCAGGGAGAGGAGTTAAGACTTGATATGGTAATTAAGAGGAAATGAGTGAAAATTTCTAAGCAGTAGTGGCATGCAGAAAATAATGTTTCAGAAAGATGAGTCAGATCTCCACAACTGACTTTCTCTGGAAGAGACATTATCTCGGTTCGTTCCCCCACCTGTCATGTTTCACAACACAAAGTGTTTTTTTGCATAATAATATTTTCTCACATTTATCTATGTGAGATCTACCTAACTTTTTAATTAAAAATTTTCTTATTTTTAATTAAATTATTTTAATCAAAAATTAAATTTTAATTAAATTATTTAATCA
Source organism: Gracilinanus agilis (assembly GCF_016433145.1). NCBI lineage: Eukaryota > Metazoa > Chordata > Mammalia > Didelphimorphia > Didelphidae > Gracilinanus > Gracilinanus agilis. Next base: position 80,709,677 of record NC_058133.1, on the reverse strand, counting down.
AAAATTAATTTTAGTTAAATTAATTTTAATTAAAATTATTTTTAAATTAATTATTTTTAATTAAAAATTAATTTTAATAAAAGTTTAATTTTTAATTAATTTAAATTAATTTAAAATTAATTTATTTTTAATTTAAATTAATTTAATTTTAATTTTTAAGTTTAACTTTAAAAACTACCTAAAGTTTTATGAAGCACTTTTCCTCACAACCATCCCATGATGTAGGTAGTGCAATAGCAATGATAATGATGCCCATTTAAAAGCCAAAGAAACGGGCTCATAGAGACAAAATCACTTGCCTAAGAGTACAGGGGTAATAACAAGTGTTTGAGTCAAGATTTTAACTAAGATCCTTGGCTGTCAAGACTCGCATTCTTTCTACCACACAACACTCATCACAACTATTCACTAAAGTAAAAATAATGAGATCTCAAAGTTCATGTTTTGGGGAGCAAAATCCCATTTTACAATACCCAGAGAGAAGAGAATCTCTCTTGGTTAGTACAATCACGGTAATATTTGAATATTCAGCAAATATTAAGCAGCTCCTAAAGAAATTCCTAGATTGTGTGTTTTCTTCATAATCTACTATTAAAATTCCTCAACCACAATCATCGAATGGGATCGCATTCTTTTATTCCTTTTAATAGGGTTTTTAAAAACCTATACTTTTATCTTTTTAAAATTAATTAATTCATTTAGAATATTTTTACATGGTTATGTGATTCATGTTCTTCCCTTTCCCTCTTCCGTCCCCCCCTCTGACTTGACATGCAATTCCACTAGAAAAACCCACACTTTTAGTAACAATTCTTTTTTTTTTAAACTCTTACCTTCTATCTTAGAATCAATACTATGCATTGGCTCTATGGCAGAAGACTATGTAAGAGCAAGACAGTGGAGATTAAGTGATTTGCTCAGAATCATGTAGCTGGGAAGTATCTGAGTCTATATTTGAACCCAGGACCTCCCATCTCTGAGCCTGGCTCTCCATCCACTTAGCCCCTTTAGTAGGTTTTTAATAAATATTTGTTGATTTTAGCTGATCTTCTCTGAACCTCAGTTTTTCCATATGAAAAATGAAAAGATTGGGCTACATGATCTCTAAGGTCATTTCTAGTTCTAAATCTATGATCTTATACTGACATCAATCAGGACAGAGTAACTACTTGTGTCTTTAAATAGTTGTAGCCTGGCAAACACATGGACATTTCCTGGCTTCGATTTTGACACTGGTTTCTTTGCAGTAAAAAAAAAAAATTATAATATAGAACATACAATTGCCTTTAAAGCATTAAAAAACCCAGCCCAACCCAATATAACATGTTGGTGGTTGAAAACTAATTTTTTACAAGCGACAGTGTGTGCTAATTACTTCTCTGAGCACCCTTTGTATTTGAGACAGCTCCTACAAATATACTCACCCCAAAGGGGCAGGCCTTGTCTTCCCCTCCTCATTTCTACCTGCAAAACTGCTTATCAGGAAGGAAAGTTTAATCTCTTAGCAAAACTGTAGCTAGTTCACTATGTGAGGTGAAACATAAACAGGCTGTCTTAGCATATTGTCTAACAAACAAAAACCCTACTGTAACACCCTCAGCATGTGGGTAAAATGTGGAACTTCAGAAAAAAGTAGTTATTTAAAAGCCTACTGTGTCTCATAGAAATTTTTTCCCCAAAGATTATAATACTGAAGACTATTCCATTATGGAATTACTGGTGGTGGTACCTTCTTCAAAAGAGCAGCTTTAGACCCTAAATTATCCCAGTTTGTACGTTAGGAGTGGGCACAAGATATTTCCTCAAAAGTTCTGCCCCCCTCACCCCGCGTGTCTCTAATCCCCAACAAAATTATTTATGTGTCCTAAAATCCTGGAGGAGAAACGGAGAAAAAGTTGGGGTCGTTTTTAGCTGAGGAATTTCCTCTCTTGAGAGCATGATGTGCCATTCAAATCATAGAGCTGTCTCATGATCTTATGCCAGTCTCACTGAAAGCACTGGAAGGCAATAAATATCACAACAAAGGAGAAAAAAACTAGGTCAGTTCAAGTTAAGGTAACACTTAGCCAGTCAGCCAATGGTGGCCAAGAGGGATGAAAATTTTAAATCATGAGAACACTGAGCCCTGCTGAAATTCAGTTTATCCAATAATCATTATCTGTATTCAGTAAGTCACTTCTATAGTACAGTAAGTAGCATCTCTGCTAAACTCCAATTACTTTATTTGGTAAAGCTTTAATGTACCATTAGGATTCATTACCTTTAAAAGGAAAATCGTTTTTTACTTTTTTCTGTTAACGAAGAGAGTGGGAAAAGGTTGAGAGGTTAAGAACCAAGGTAACTTAGCTTTTTAACAGCTTCACAGCCTTGAAAAAAAAAAAAACAACAGAAAATATAAGGGAATCTAAAGTGATAACATATGCTAGAAAAAAAAACGCAGAAAAAACAAATTCTTAAAACTCAGTGAGAGTAGTTCAGTTGTTTAACATTCCACTTTTTACAAGGAAAGAACATAGTAAAAGACAACTGCTTTCATGACTATGGTAAGCAAGTTGCCCCAGGACATGGGAGCTGTAAGGAACAGGCAGAGGCAGGCAGTGGGCAGAAAGACCAGAGGGGTCTGATGCAGAAAAGTTGCTGAGAGTATATAGGGAGGAGCTAAGGGACAGGAATAGCAAGGCATATCAAACAGAGAAGAGAAGACAGGATTAAGGATAAGGCAAGGCTTCAGAAGAAGGGAACAGATAAAGAGAAAGAAATGCAAGGATGATATAAAGGAAATAAAGAAAATCAAGAGGGGATCAGTGGGGGAGGTTAGGCAAAAATGCTGATCTTAAGTATGGTTAAAAGTTTGAAAAAGATAAGTGGCAAGACTTGGTTAGGGAATTGTCTAAATGACTGGTAAAGAAAGAAGCAGGAGAGGGGTTGTGAATATAAAATATAATAAGTTAAGAGCTGGAAAAGAGGGCTAGGATCCAGGTATATGGGAAAA
>NC_058133.1:80675116-80704781 GCF_016433145.1 Gracilinanus agilis | reverse complement strand
GAGAGAGTCAGGGGGAGAGAAGGAGAGGGAGAGAGAGAGAGAGAGAGAGTCAGGGGGAGAGAAGGAGAGGGAGAGAGAGAGGGGTGGGGGAGGGAGGGAGGACCAATGAACTTGAAGTCATAGGATGAAATAAGATTTGAGTTCCAATTCTATCACCTGTATGTCCTTAAGCAAGTCAATTAATTTCTCTGGGATACAGTTTCCTCTTCTGCAATATTAAGGAATTTAGACTAATGTCCAATAAAATTCCTATCAGCTCTAGATCAATCCATTCTATTAGTTTATCAGAGAACAGAAAATGGGTATAGATGAGAGAAATTTATACACTGGAAGTTCCCTATAAAAAAATCACGAGCTCAGACTCTACCCCCCATTTAAAATCCACAAGCAAAAAAGAATTGTATAGTAAACATAGTATGGCAAAGAAGCACCATGGAGATTAATCTCAATCTAGTATCCTTGCATATTTATTAATAATTTATCGAAGGAAATAGAGAATATACATGTTAGACATCAAAATGAGATCTATAGCATGCTTCTGAAAAGTATAGAACTGGCCAGAAAATAACAACATGCTAAATGACATAAGAAAACAACATATTAAAATAATATATAATAACATAATATAAGAAAATAATTATGACTACATATGAATGGTCAATCCCTTGGTTTATATTCTACTTACATTGTAGGGACCTGAGTACCTCAGAGAGTAAAGTTTTTTACATCTATGTCAGATTGCAAAATGGGACTTAGAGATGTTTACTTTTTACTAGATAAAATGAATTAAGAAAGCGCTAGTGGTTTATTCTTCACAAGGTGAGATGGTAAATCAGTATTAAAGGAGAAGTAGGATTATTGGAACCCATAATGGAGTACAGGGAAGAGAATCCTCTCTCTGGAGTCAGAGGGCCTTGGTCCAAAGACCTCTCTTATAACTGTGTGACCTTGGGCAAGTTACTTAGCCTTGCTGGGTCCTAGTTTACTTATCTGTAAAATGAAGAGGGTGGCCTAGATGAACTCTAAGCTTCTAGGGTCTATGTAAAAGAAAAGGATGTTAGAGCCCACCCTTACCAACCAAAGACATGTTTCTTGTTCTTGAGTTTCCTGGCAGAAAAAAAAGGTGCCACCATCAGGACCTGCACCCACTGTCTTTCTTTGAACACCAAAAGCAGTTCATGGAGCTTTTGGCCTTGGTAGGATTCTGGGATGGGCTGCACCTACTATATTTGGTCAAGTTCCAGCTCTTCTGTTTGTTCAGTGGAAAGAAATGCATTAAGTGTTTCTAATGACAGGCACGTTGTACTGTACTTTGCAAAGAGATGAAAACAAAAACACAACTGGATGACCAAGCTGAGCAAAGTATTCATTCAAGTCTGCAGGGGTCAGTCACAGCAGAAAGTATGAAATTAGGGGGAAGTGGGGAAGGGTGTCAGTCTCAATTCAGTTTTTATTGAATAAAGACCAAATTCACAAAAGTCATCCTATCTTTTGCCTTAGGTCTCCCTACATCCACTACTCTCTTTCCCTTCCAACCTATCTTATGCACAGCTGCCAACTTGGGTCATGTCATTCAGCCAGTTAAAATTCTTATGGCTCTCTGTTGCCTACTGAAGTAAGTTTAAAAGCCTTTAACCTAGTCTTTAAGATCTTCCATGTTTTGACTTCCATGTGCCTTTCCAACTTTATCTTCCATTATTTCCTAACCACTATTTTTTCCCCTACAAAAAACCTCAATTGCTTTCAATTTAGCAAGCAGTTTAATTCAAAAACCATTATAGAGGGCATTCCAAAAATCTCCATGAATTTTAAGTTATTAAGGCTTAAAAACTACAGTAAGACTTTTAGAACACCCTGTACATAGAACACTGTCCTAGGCAATGAAGAAGATAGAAAATTGAGGTAACACATAGTCTCCATCTATATGGAATGGAATGTCTGGTGGGGGGAGGATAAGACATACAGAAGTGTTTATCATATAAGATATTAATTGCTAAATGCATCACGAAATCCATAGGAAAGGTGGTTACACAGGGAGAACAGGTTATGCTTCATGGAGGAGTGGGTGGGTAGAAATTTAACAGGCTTTCCCCAAAGGTCTTTCTAGGTTTAGAGAAAAAATATAGAGGCAAGAAGGTGCCCTGAGATGTCCTCAGGGTGGAATCAGGGAAAGAGAAATGGAATAGAATAAACATTAATAAGTACCTACTACGTGCACGGAATTTATTTCAGGGGACATGGGATATTCCAGTTTGGCTGAAGCATAGAATATGTGGAGAGGGCTAATATCAGGAAAGTCTGATGAGGGAGGGAAGCAATAGACTGTGAAGGGCCTTGAATTCCACACCAAGTAGTATGAACTTTAGTTATTAGACAATACAGTGCCATTCAATATATTTTAGAATAAAAGTGACATGTCAGGATATGTGCATAAAGAAGATTAGTCTAGTAGTGATATGATTATGAATAATGAGTTAGGGGAATAATGAGTAAAGGGGGGCATAGACCTATAAAGAGGAAAATGCCTAAATCTGGGTAGATGATAAGGGCCTGTTCTGTACTGTACCAGTTGGCAATAGAGAGAAGAAGAAACAAATATAAGTAAAATGGAGGAGACTGAAGACAAGGCTTGATCCCTGATTAGCCATGAGCGGTTCTCTTTTGCCCAGACTCTTTGCTCTCACTTGGAATGACCTATCAAGATCTGATCCATCCTTCAAGAACCAATTTCAAAGCCAGCCTCCTCCACAAAGCCTTCCTCGATCCCTTCTACCTAGAAGTGATTTCTCTCTTCTCTGAATTGCTGCAACACTCTATACTTCTTTTGGCATTGGCCAGCCATTGTTTTGTATTATAGTTGCTTGCACACCTGTCTTAGGGGTAAGGACAGAACCCATTAACTCCCCAGTGAGGAAACTCTATCGTTTCAAGCCAATACCTTGCAATTTCTAGTCTTGGAGAGTTATCTAAAGTGCTAAGAAATTAAGTCACTGGTCCAGTCTGTATAAAAGGCAGGGACTTTGTGAACTCAATGCAACTCTCTAATCACCACATCACACTGCCTTTTATACTCATCATAATTCCCCACTAAACATTCAACTCTATACTATCATACTAGCTGGCACAATATACATATGGATGTTCAGCTCATTTATGATGAAGGATCTACTATTTGCAAGGCTAGGTACTGGGAATACAAAATTGAAAATGAATACTCCTGTTCCTAAAGGAAATCATAATCTAATTGGGGTGCCATTAGATATACACACAAAAAAGTATGAAACAAGACAAGAATGGGACAGAGGCAAAGAAGAGAGCCAGGGTAAGTACTATGAGAAAATGTGAGGAGGGAAAGATTAATTTCATTTGGAAGGGATCAGAGAATCATACAGGAAAAAAGTAGCAACTGATCCTGGGTTTTAAAGGAAGAAAAGTTCAAATCAGAGGTGTGTAAGGGGATGGCCTTCATGAATGCCTAGGGGGAGAAAAAGGACAGATGGAGGAAGAGTTAGCAGTCCATTTTGGCTGGAACTCAGGGAATGTGTGAAAATGAATAATGTCAAATAAAGATGGGAAGGTAATCGCTAGAAATACAGAATGAAGTCAGAAAGCAGAGATCCTTCAATGCTTGGATAAGGAGTTTGAACTTTACAGGCAAGGCAAAGCCTTTAAAAAATTTAAGCAGTAGAATGGCATGGTGAGATGTACTGGGAAGATTATTTTGGCAGCTGTGTGGAAGATAGAATAAAAGCAGGAAGCCCAATTAGCCTTATGATAATATTCCAGGTGAAAATTATTGAGGGCTTGAACAAGGGCCCTGGTAGTGTGAGTGAAATGATGGGACAGATGGAAGAAAGACTGAAGAGGCAGAATGACGAGATGTGGAAGGAGTGAGTAAGGAGTGAAAGATAACTGAGGTTTTCAACACGGGTGACTGGGAAGATACCAGCAACAGAAACTAGGAAGAGGTTAGGAGAGAGGGAGAGAATGATGACTTCAGTTTTAGGTTCAAGTTCTGCAAAGATGCAGACTTCTAGCAAACAGAAAGAAATGCAGGACTTCTTAGATATAAAACTGGTTATATAGAATTACAGATTTTTAAAAACAACTAAATAGTAAACATCATCAAAGGTCCTTAAGAAATACTGTCTTCTTTTCAAATAAGAAGTAATGGTTCCTCAATTGTAAAACCAGGGGCTTAGACTAGCTGACCTCTGAGATCTCTTCCAAATCTTAAAAAAAAAATCTATGAACCTGTGATTAAATTCTACTCTCCTCTAAAACAAGTCTCTTGAGAAGGAGCCTACCACTGTATTAGGATGAGGTTTCCATTGTATGACCCACTACCAAGTAGCTGTCAGTCTCAATGCTGTCCATACCCCAAACCCTTAAAATAACGTAAGGTTTATAAAGAGCTTTCTTCACAACAACTCTGTGAGGTAGATAGTGTATTATTATCCTCCTCTTACATTAGAGGAAACAGACTCAGAGAGCTAAAAGTGACTTGGTCACACAAATAGTAAGTGACCTAACTGAGTCTGGAACCTGAATATTCTAACTCCAAAGCCAAGCTCTTTCTACCAAGCTTACAAGACTGTCATCCCTCTTAAAAACTACTACAACATATAAACATGTTGGTTTACTTAAACTGGCACTCACTGAGTGAACTGGGTGTGTATGTATGTGTATCTATACATGTGTGTATAAATGTATAAATATATTTATATCTCACAGGTTGGGCTTACTGAGAAGCAGTATTTACAGGGATGCCTTCAACTGCAGAACTTATGGCACTTTTTTTTCCCTCTGCCTATTAATATTCTCTTTTCAAAACAATTCTCAGTAAATGCAAAGGAAAACGGCTCCCAGGCCATCAGTTTTCCACTAAAAAAAGGATTTCTCTTCTCTTGTATGTGCCAAGGCTCAAGATTAATGTGCATGCATGTTTATATCTTCTACATGCAGCCCTTGGGGGAAAGAAAGAGTTACCCCCCAAAATATCATCATGTCTGAGGCATGATTCGAATGAAGAATGTGAATGAATGAGAGATCAGATCCCTGCAAAACAAACGACCTCTCTCACACACAGAGCGTGTAAAGAAGCATCCTCTCTGTGGGGATGGGGTGGGGTGAAGGGGGGGAGTGTAGGATTGCCAACAAGGGAAGGACATTATCCAGCTGAGTAAAGGCAGCGACACTTTGAAAACTGCAGAGGGAAATGAAATCTGTTCCCTGTACAATAACCAAGCACTCCACTCCCCGAATCAAGCCCAATCTCCCAGGCTTCCTCAAAGGGGCATGAATTATATATGATGGGAGAAAAATAGATGCATGGAAATAAGCCTCCTTTTTAAACAAAAGGTAAAAACTTTAGGAATCCTAAAAATTACACCACCTTGCAAGAAATGCATTAACAGATACAAGCAAGAGAGAAGGGTCAGAGGGACTATGGTAAGAATCTGGATTTTCTTCCCCTCCACACTCTCCTGGCTCCAGCTTGCAAACTACGGTGCTACATGCAATGCTCGGAGAGGAAGAAGGCTGAGGGCGGCGGGGACGTGGGGGTGGGAAGGGAGGGGTGTCTAAACACAAACCACCCAGGCCTCAACGTGACGAAAGTCGTCAGCAGCATCCCAACCCCTTCTTTCCAGCAACCACCCCCCCAGCTTCTCACCCCCCTGCAGCTGCAGCTGCAGCAGGAGCAGCAGCAGCATTACCACCGCTGCTCCCATCCATTCCGGGCGGCAGACACCCTGCAGGCAGGCCGGCCTGCCTCCCTCCTTGCCAGCCTGCCAAGCCCGGGATGCCCGGACAGCGCTGCCGTGGGCTGGCTCCACCGCCAACTCCGCCCGCCCCAGGGCCCGGGATGAAGCTCCCACTTACCTTGGGCGCTTGGGGGGGGGCTGAAGGTGGCAAGCCTCCCGCCCCCCGCCCCTTCCCCTCCTCCTTCTTTTTCTTCCTCCCTCCTCCTCCTCCTCCTCCCCTCTGTGTGTATTGGTCGCCCCCTCGTCCCCTGCTGCTTGGAGTAAAAGCCGAAAGCGCCCCAGCCGGGCTCCGTGCGTGGGGAGGGGGAGGCGCGCGGGCAGCTTTCCTGAAACTGTGAGACACACACACGCACACGCACACAGATCCCCAACTAAAGTGTGAACGAAGCCGCGGCGGCGGCGGCGGCGGCAACAGCAGCAGCAACAGCAGCAGCAGCAGCAGCAGCGCGGAACGTCCTCTCCTGGGGAGTGGGCAGGGAGCAAGCGGGAGCTGGCGGGCGGGAGGGAGGGAGGGAAGAGAGGAGGGAGCGAGGGAGACCGAGAGAAACCTCCTCGGCCAGTCACTCACTCTAGGAGGCGGGGGCAGTCAGGCACTCCCCCACCCCCCGGCCGCCTACCCCGCCTCTTCCCCTCCCCTCCCTTCTAGCTCCTGCATCCACCTCTCCCCACCCTCCGAGGGAGGGGCCAAGGGAGACAGAGGAAGGCGCACGGGGAGAGGAGGGGAGACTGGGCAGGCTGGAGCTGGGCTGGAGGAGAGGAGAGGGTTGCCCCAGGCTGCTGGATAAGGTTCTGTGAGGAAGAGAGGAAGGCAGAGGAGGAGGAAGAGGAAGACTAGGAAAAGGAAGATGTGGACAGGCAAAGGGACGCCCCTAAGGGTGGGGGGGGGGGAGGGCGATCTAGGGGGGATGTCGATTCTAAGCAGGGGAGGAGACACTCTTGGACTTGGAGGAAAGGAGCAACCCGCTCTGGGCGAGGCTACTGTGATGAAAGGCTGGGAAACTGCCTGGGGATCTTGGTGACTGTGACCAAGGGATGCGCAGCCTAGGGGAAGGGGCTGGGCCAGTGAAGAGCGGGTGGGTGTCTGGCAGGCCGGCTGGCCAGCTCATTACCTGAAGGAGAATGGGATGGACAGATCGAGGACTGAGCTGTAACCTGGGCGCGGGGTGTGGAAGGAGGCAGGCTACAAACGGAGTGAAACAGCCCCTCTGAAGGAACGAACGCATAGGAGGTGGCCCGAGAGGACCGAGCTACGCCGAGAGTAGACTCAAAGAGTCCAGCAGTTTGTTTGTTTTTTTCCCCAAAACCTCTCCTTCCATCTCGGGCCCTGGGAGGGGAGCGCAGCTGGGCAGGAACTGCCTGGCCAACCCAGTAGTGGCAAACTGTCTCTTTCTTACTTGGGGTTGGGGGGGGGTGCGGGGGGAAGGTGGGGGAGCGGCAACCGCCTGCAAGATGAATGAATCATCAGAGAATCTCCCACAGAAGCCAGCTTTAGAAGAGAGGGAGGGAGGGAGGAAGAGGGAGGAGTAGACAGAGCTAGCTTTTGAGGACTCTGTATGGTACATTGCCCATTGCCCACCCAGTGGGGTGTGGAGGATGAAAAAGATTGAGGCAGTGCCTGGCAATGATGGGACATGATTTGTTGACGGGCCAGGAAAATAAATATCCCTCTACTCATTTGAAACTCCCACAGTTCTATGTGAACTCTCTCAAAGGGTCAAATAATTTCCTAGTCTCTGGGAAGTGTTATTTTCTCTTTCTGTGATTTTGGTGGGGAGGGTAGGAGTTACAGTAGGATGCCTTTTAAAATATGCCTACGGAAATGTGCCTGCCCATTTATTATTTAAATGCCATTTGTTGTGGTCTTCCTTTTTCTACCTTCCTCCCTCTACCCCTTTCTTGGTTTAGATCCATAGATACCCATGAAAATTTCAGGACCCAGTACCTGCCAAATGATACAAGACACAATAGGACTAAACAATAACCTTACTCTGAGGATGGCTATTAGACCTAATCAGAACCTTTTTGATGTTTCTGCCAACATGAAGTTGGAAAATGGAAATACACACATCACAGCTATGACAGTGATGAGACATTTAATTGAAAAGCAAATTCATAATTTGGCTTAATGAAATGACTTAGTAATCATCCATTACTAAAGAGGAAGTCTGCCTTTTTAAAATGTGGCTTTCTAATGCTTTCCTTAATATAAATATCAATCCAGCACCAATCTTGAAAATCACTAGTTTTTTTTTCATTAAAAATTAGCCATATTTTTAATAATAATATTTTTCCTTGGACATTTTTTCTTTTATAGAACTGAAATATATTGCAAAGACTTTTTCTTTATGGAGTTCTGTTCATACATCCTTTTTGGAAGTGAAACTGTTTACTCCTTACACCAATTCATCAATAATTAGTCAACTCTTTTCAAAGGTTCTTAGGGCCTGTATTTTCTTTTTATTTCAGTGTTTCTTCAACCTCTAGATTCAAGATAACTTTAAATAGGCAAGTTCTTTATACTTATATAAAGAATAAGTCATTTGTAGTCTCACTAGGACAACTTGAATGAATGAATGAAAAAGCCACAGGGATATAAAGACAAAGAAAGACAAAAGCAGTCCCTCCCATCAAGGTGTTTATAATCTAAGGGAAAGTTTGGTAAGAAAGAGGTAATAACATACATCTAGGAGTAGTGACCTGGAATGGTGGCCAGAGAGATGCACTTTGGTCAGAAGGAATGGTAAATGAGGCCAAAGGGAGTAGATTAATAGATGGTCAGGATGCTGTGTGAAGTATGATTGGACTTTAGGGACTAGTTAGTCTAAAGCAGCCAAATAATAGATAGAATGCTGACCTCAAAAGTCAAGAAGAGTAGAATTCATGTCTTAATTCTGACATCACACCTTCTCCAGGAAACCTTTCCCAAAGCTAGTGCTTTCCTTTTGAAATGATCTCTAATTATCTTATACATTAAAAAAAAATCCTGAGTCACATTTCTCCTAGATTAGAAGCACAGGAGCTACTCATGGTCGAGTCCCATTCTGATCTCCATTATCTGATCTGAACTGGTTTCCCCTTGCTTAGACAATGTCCACTCTCTTTCCTGAGGGCTCACCATCCCAATGATGTATTCACTCTATTGTCTGAGTCCACTTTAGCTCAGAACTCCTAAACCAACAGGATCTATCAGTCTTAGTTGTCAGGTAGCTGGAATTATATACTGGAGATACCTGTTTGTATGTAGTTGTTTGCATGTTCTCTCCCCATTTTGAATGGAAAAAACCTTGAGGAAGGAGTTGTTTTCCTCCCTTTCTTTGCATCTCTAGTGTGTATATCACAATGTCTGGCACATAGGAGATACTTAAATGCTTGTTGATTTGACTAGACTATTGGATGTGTAATCCTGGCAAATCACTGAGCTTTATTTAGTTCCTTTATCTGTAAAATGGGGCTAATAATAAATAATAAATACCCTTAGTACTTGCATGTAAGTCTCAAGTGGGAAGAGAGAAACATTGGACACCATTACTTGCTTTGCAAACCTTAAAGCATTCTATAAATGCCAACTACTATTAGTCTACATCCTTGGATATGAATGCCTTGAAAGTCAGGCATAACATTTAATACTACAAACTTAAAAGCAGCTGGTTTCCAAGAATATTAAAGGTGGTCCAAGGGAGTTGTCCCTTCAGAAAGTACCTGGAGTCAATCACCACACCAGCCCTCAACACTATTATAAGCAACCATAGAGTTGCAGTAGGAGGAGAACTGTGGGCTTTTATGAGATCTTCCCCACTCAACACTACCCGGAAATACATACATAAGGTAGATCTACCCTTCCCCAGCTCTCTTCCATCTTCAGTTCTCTACTTTTTCATTCTTTGATTTAAAAAAAAAAAGCATTATATATTTTGGTCAGTTATGTGAGTTAGAATTTTACCTTGTTTTTTATTATTTTCTTTTCTTTGTTTCTACTTCTTAAGCCTGGACTTTCTAGTCTCAAATGTCGGAACCTAAATTTTCAAGTTCATGGTATCCCATAAGTTTTAAATTCTTTTTGTATAGAGACTAAAGCTAGTGGTCTTCTGGTAAATGCTTTATTTCTTTTTCTAAAATCCTTACCTTACCTTCTAAGAAGAGAGTCAAGCAAAAGAAACAACATTATATAATCCTTATACAGGACTAATGTTACTGTAGAACCCATCTATCATTTGTAATGATGTCTCATCTGTAAAAAACATTTCTCCCTCTGCCTCAGTACACCAACAGTGCATCTCCTCCTGAAGCATGCCTTCAAGAAGAAAAATTTCTACATTAACCCTAGCAGTTAATAGTGTAATTACTGAGGTTCCTTAAGGAAGCAGGAGAAGAAAATATGAAGAAAGAGAAAAAGGAGCCTGGGCGACTCCCAGAAACAGGACAGCCAATTGTTTGTGTGGATAGGGTGCTGGGTCTAGAGAGATGGAGTAAGCATTTATATGGAATCTACTATTTTCCAGGCAATGTTCTAAGTACTTTACAAATATCTCATTTGATCTTCACATCAACTCTGGGAGGTAGATGCTATTATTATACCCATTTTATAATTGAAGGAACTGAGACAAACAGATGAAGTTAATTGCCCTCTAACAGGAAGTCTATTATAATTTATTTCTTCTTCAAAAATGAAATCTCCCATTTCTTTTTTTTTTAAAACCCTTACCTTCTCTCTTGGAGTCAATATTGTGTATTGGCTCCAAGGCAGAAGAGTGGTAAGGGTAGGCAATGGGGGTCAAGTGACTTGCCCATGGTCACACAGCTGGGAAGTGCCTGACTCTCAATCCACTGAGCTACCCAGCTGCCCCCTCCCATTTCTTAATATAATATATACTGAAATTATATTAGTCAATAATATAATATATACTGAAATTATATTAGTCAATTCATTATAAACTTCAGAAGAGTTTTTATCATTACTCAAATTAAAAAAAATGCTTCCTTATTCCTACCCATAAAAGACCCTAAATGAAATTATTTTAAAAAATTTAAATACAAAATAAAAAATCAATATTGATTTTGTTCTAAAAAAAAACAGCTTCGCACATTTGAATCCATCCCCTTTCTTGAAGAATCTTTAGAGTGTGTCCCTAAAGCTTCTTTCTCATTATCTTAAAAGTAAGAGACTTTCTGGGTTTCTTGGCCCTTTATATTATTTTTTGTTTGTTTTGCATATCCCTTTTGAATAGGTAGTAGTCGGGTTATTGACTATGAAGTCAAGGAGTTAAGTTAACAGCCATTTATTTATTAAGGCACTGTGCTAAACACTGGCTATAAAAAGAAAGGCAAAAATAATCTCTACTCGTAATTTAATGGAGGAGACAATTTACAAACAGCTCTGCACAAACAGAATACATACAGGATAAACTGGAGATAATCTCAGAGGGAAAGCACTAGAACTGAGAGGTTAAGAACAAAAAAGAAGATGAGACTTTAGCTGAGATTTAAAGGAAGCCAGAAGGCAGAAGGGGAAGAGAGTTCAGGCATGGGAGATAGCCAGTAGAAATGCCTAGAGTTGATATGTGAGTAATGGCAAGGAGCCAGGGTCATTAGATTGCAGAGCACATGGAGATGCATAAAGTATAAGAATACTGGACAGGTAAGAAGAGGCCAGGTTATGAAGGGCTGGAAAAGTCTAGCAGAGGATTTTGTATTTGATTCTGGAAGAAATAGATCCTAGAGGTTGTCAAATAGTCAGTCAATAATCAAAGTGTCTACTATATACCAAATCCAATGGCCTTTGCTCAGTCTTCATTCTCCTTGACTCCCCTGCAGCCTTTGACACTATCAATTACCCTCTTCTCCTTTATATTCTTCTCTAGGTTTTGGGACACCACTCTCTCATGGTTCTTCTATATCAGTGATGACTGCACCATCATGTTGTATGTGAGCAACCCCCTTACCCCAGACAGGGGACAGAGGAAGCACTTCTGTCGGGCTGCTGGGAAGAGGAACTGGTGAAGTGAAAAAATGTCCTCAGGTGTGGTAGAGGGGGAAGGGAGCAGTCCCCTTCAACATGAGTGCCATAGGTTCACCAACATGGTCCTATATTCATTCTCAATCTACTTTGCTAGATCATCAGCCAGATCATCCCCTCCAACCAGAGGTGTCCCACAAAGTTCCATCCTGGATCCCCTTCTCTTCCCCTTTACTACTTCATTTGGTGTTCTCATCAGCTCCTATGAATTTAAGTAATGTTTCTGTGTCTACTACCTTAACCTCTCTGCTGATCTCCAGTCTCAAATTACCAACTACTTTTCTGTCATCTCCAACTAGATGTCCAGTAGATATATATCTTCAACTCAACATGTCCTAAAATGAACTTATTTTTCATTCCTCCCAAATCCCCCCCACATTCTACCTTCTTTATTACTGTAAAGAATAACACTTTACTTCAGACTCATAATCTAAGTGTTTTCCTTAACTCCTCATGATCTCTCACTCTCCATATCCAATCTGTTGCCAACTTTTGTGAATTTTACTTTGCAACATCTCTCAAAAATGGTCCCTTTTCTCCTCTGACACTGCCACCACTTTGATGCAGACCTTATCATCTCACCCTTGGACTATTGCAATAGCCTGATGGTGGATTCATTCATCCACTGAAGTGATGTTGTTCCTAAAGTGCAAATTTGGCCATGGTGCACTTCTCTCCTCTCCCAACCGCCATCATCCCAACTTAACAGATTCAGCCAGACAGAAAAGTAGTGGCTCTCTATTGCCTCTAGGCTCAAATACAAAATCCTCTGGCATTCAATGCCCTTCATAACCTGGCTCCATCCTATCTTTTCAGTCTTCTACCTAACTTCCCATCATGAATCTTCCATCTGGGTGACATTGGCTTCAGTTCTCATCATTTTTTCTCTGTCCCCCATGCCTAGAATGCTCTCTAACTACTGGCTTCCCTAGCTTCTTTCAAGTTCCAACTAAAATTTTATATCCTAACCAAACCCTTTTAATTCCAGTTCTTTCTCTCTCTCTCTTAATTATTATCTATTTGTCCTGTATATCATTTGTTTGTACATATTTGTTTGCTTATTGTGTCTCCCATTAGACTGTGAGCTCTCTGAGAATTCTTCACTTTCAGTTGTTTTTTAGTCATGTCCAATCCAACTCTTTGTGACCTCATTTGGGATTCTCTTGGCAAAAATAGTAGAGCAGTTTGCCGTTTTCTTCTCCAGATGAAGAAACTGAAGCAAACAAGGTTTAGTGACATGCTCAAGATCACACAGCTAGTAAGTGCCTGAGGCCACATTCGAGCTCAGAAAGATGAGTCTTCATGGCTTTAGACCTGGAATTCTATCTACTGTAGCATGTAACGGAGTCTTCTCAAGAGCAAGAACTATCTTTTGACTCTTTTCCCATCTCCAGCCTTTAGCACAGTACCTCAGTTAGTCAGTTATCAATAAACACTTATAAATAAATAAATTGATATCAATTAAGTGTCTACTATGTGCCAGAGCATTAAGGAGAAAAAAGTGATCATTAGTGGGAAAGACTGCAGAGAAGTCAAAAAGAATAAGAATTGACAGAAAGCCATTGGATTTGGCAATGAGGAGATTACTATTAACTTTGAAGAGTAGTTTCAGGGGAATGATAAGGTCAAGAAAGGTCATAAACCAGACAACAAAGGGTTAAGAAGAGAGTGAGAAGAGAGAACAGTGGTAACATCTATTGTATCCTTTTGAAGGATTTTTAACAATAAAGGGCAAATAAGATACAGAATGATGAGGGGGATGGAAAGATCAAGTAAAGGTTTTTTGAAGATAGAAGAGACAAGGGCATGTTTGTAGGCAGTAGGACAGGAGCCAGTAGAAAGAGAGAGATTGAAAGTAAGTGATAAGGGGTAGTGAGGTAGCTCAGTGATTACAAAGCCAGGCCTAAAGATGGGAGGTCCTGGGTTCAAATAGGGCTTTAAATCCTTTCCTAGCTGTGTGACCTTGGGCAAGTCACTTTACCCCAACTATCTAACCTTTTCTCCTCTTCTGCCTTTGAACTGATACTTAGTGTTGATTCCAAGGCAAAAGGTAAAAGTTAAAAAAAAGGGAAAAGAAAAGAAAGTAAGTATAGAGCAGGAATGACAGAGGGAGAAATAAGAAATCTGTTGAAGGAGATGGGATGGAATGGGATCACTTGAACAAGTAGAGGGTTTAGCCTTAGTAAGGAGTAAGTAGGTGCACCTCTTCATGTAAAATAGTGATTGAGGAGGAGATAGTGGCAGAGGACATTTGAATGATGAGATAAGGAAAAGAAGAGAAGAAGAAGCTCATAGAAAATGGTTTCAATTTTTCTGTAAAATATGAGGCAAAGGTCTCAACTTAAAAGGTGGGAGATGGGAAAGTCAAGGGAGGTTTGAGAAGGCATGAAAAAGGCTCAGAAAAGCCTCTGCGGAGAGTGAGTTGAAAAGGGAGAATAGAAGAATTGACCAGCAGTAGTGAGGGCCCTCCTGAGGTTGAATAACATAAATTTGTAGCAGATCCAAATCAGAATGGTTTAGTTGACTTTCTCCACTTTATTTATCACCATATGTACGAGAAAGACAGCAGATGGTGGGAATGATCCAAGGCTGAGGTTTGGCAAAGTACAATTGGTGAAGAGATAAGGAGTTTAGGGATTCAAGAGAAGATGACAGGGTAGAGTTGAATGGGTCCAGATGGAGAAAAAAGAGAGTGGCTGGTACAAAGAGCCTGGGAAAGAACTGAGGAGTTGAATGATTGGAGATGGTAAAGGTAAGTGGCCTGGTCAGTTTTGTTGGCAAGGCTTGTCAATTTTACATTGCAAAATCTCTCAAATATGACCTCTTCTTTTCTCCAACACAGACATCAATCTGACAGCTGAGTGTAGGGGAGACTAGAATGAGGAAAAACTTCAGTCTGAAGACTTGAGTCAGCTGGCTAGGGCAATAGTCTAGGCATAAGGTGATGAGTAGTACAAGTATTAGAAGAAAAATGAGATTATTTAGAAAATTGTTACAGAGGTAGAAATGACAGCATTTGACAACTAACTGGCTATAGTGGGGTTAATTAATGGTGAAAGACAAAAGGGAGTCAAGGATGATGTGTGTAAGTTAATTCTGGGTGATTGGAGGGATGGTGGTACTCCCCATAGTAATAGGCAAATTAAAACAAAGGAGAGCTAGGTAGGTGGGTGGGAAGATAATGAGTTCAATTCTAGAAATGTTCAATTTAAGATATTCAGGACAAGATGTCAGAAAGGAAGCTGGAATCAAGAGGATGGAGGTCAGAACAAATTAAGGGAAAAATATAATAATAATTTACTGGCATGTAGCACATTAATGGTTCAACAGTTTTTGAGGTATACCTAGGAAAGTTGGGTCCATATTGAATTAGATAACAGAAATAAAACAAATTTCCCTAATATAAAATTAAGATGATTTAATCAACTGTAAGTTATTTGGCAGAATGGGAAGATTTTATACAACTAAATTTTAGGCTAGAGCCTACAAAAGAAAAAATGTATAAAGTTTTGCATGTATATGTGTTGATGGCTAACCATTTATATCATTCTCCTATATGAAGTGAGTCTCCTTAAAAAAAAATTCCTTCTCTCCTTAATGTTGACTTAATTCAGAGGAGGGGCTGTGATGTCAGGTTGAACTAATGATGAATGAATAGGAAGAGAAGAAGGTAGATTCCCAAGATTGTTCATCCATTCCATCTCAGTGCTCACCTTGGACTTGTCTTCTCTAGCCTGCATTCCATTTCCTTATTTTCCACACAAGTCACTTTCTGCTCATCTTCCCAGAAATCACACCCCAAAGTCTGTGAAATAGTTTAGTCTTCATCTAACAGATGAATCTTCAGTCTTTTTGTACACAGACATCAACCATTGGTACCTATGTGTCAATGTGTATTTTCCTACAAATGGCAAAAGGAAAAAAAGTAAGGTGAGAGGGAAGAGGGTACCAGAAGAAAGGGGGACAGAGCCTTTTTTACTTCCTAGACACTCCTTAAAATTAGATTGCCCCAGTCCATTAGCTAGTTTCCTACTCTGGACTCCTCTGTGTGGAGATTTCCCATCTTACAATTATTAATCATCATTTCATGGATTAATATACTAATATGGGTTGCATGTTTATATCTTTATCTTCCCTGATGGCAGAGGTTATGTATTTCTCTGTATATCCCTACAACTCAGTGCCTAATATCACCCAAACATATATAAATTGATATTCAGAGCTTTTAAAGTACAGGTATCCCTTCCACATCACAGGGGTTAGGGGTCTATCACCCCTAAGATCTGGAAAATCATTGTAAAGTTTTTGACCCTCCCTTTGTACCAGAGAAGTTAGAATTTTTTCTTTTTCTTTTATAGGGTATTTACAATACTTTATTGTAACATTTGGGTTAAGTTTTTGGTCATGGACTACATCTAGGTCAATGTTAAGTAAAAATACTTCATGTGTTATCTGTGGCTTTGGCAACACTCCCCCAAAATTCCCATTTAATTTCTTATGCCAACTTGTGATTTATCAGAACTGTGATGGGATACCTCTACTTTCTTCACAACAGCCAGGTGTAGTAAAACAATTTTTATTATTCCTTATTTTATTAGTAGCAATTATTTTATTATTAGCAATACAATTTATTCTCTTACAGATGAGCTATCTGCAGCTCCAAGAAATAGTGGCTTGTCCACAACCACACAACTGGCAAATATTCAGAAAGATTTGAATCTATTTGTCCTGCCTCTATAGCTACTGCCCTCTTGCTAGTAACCTAGGGAGGATATTTTGTTTAAGATCTTTCATACCAAGGACATTATATAACACAAGTAATTTGGCGCCAAATCAGTGCAAGTGTTAAATTCTGTGCTAACAACCTGATTCTAATAATTCTCTTAATAGTATGTGAAATATGCCAGAAGGATCAGTTTTTTGTTTGTGATTTTGGGGTGGGAGAGGGTAAAAGGAGAAATTGAATCTGTTGGATTTCTCTTTAGAGTGTGTGGGGATGAGTAAGAGTATAGATCTACATCTATGTTTTATATACAGTACATATTTTTCATTATTATAAAACTAAATCCACAAACATACAGACACACACATATTTTGTTGTTGTTATTGTTGTTGCTGGTCAGCCATTCATTTGCATCCCACTCTTCCTGATCTGCAGATCATACTGTCCATCGGATTTTCTTCAGAAAGATACTGAAGTAGTTTGCCATTTCCTTTTCTTGTGATTAAGGCAAATGTAGGTTAAGTGACTTGCCCAGTATCACGCAGCTAGTGTTTGAGGCCAGCTTTGAACTCAGATCTTCCTGACTCCAGACACAGTACTATCTACTGAGTCAACTAGCTGCTTCCTATATGTATATATTTATATTTCCTTTTGATCCCTTTTAGGAGACAGAGAAAGCTGGAGAAGATAGCATTCAAACAGGGAAATCAGAGAAAAAGAGAGCAAATGACACATTTGCCAGGACCTTAGACATGGAAATAAGAGGTAATTGAGGCATAGTGAACTGGAGATTAGGTGAAGCTAAAATGCTGCATAAATGTTTATTTAATGAAATTGGTTAAAATTTCCTTCTTCCTATCATTTTGCCCAATTTCAGTCTCTACTTTGGCTATCATGTCTAACTGCCTTACCATTGAAAAATTGGGTTCCACCCCTAGAACCACTCATTAGACTTTAATAGGCCAGTTTAGGCATTGTTTTGCAGTATTCAAACATAGTGTCTATCCATCCATTCATCCATACATACATCCAACTATCTCCCTCTCTCTCTTTCTCTCTCTCTCTCTCTCTCTCTCTCTCTCTCTCTCTCTCTCTCTCTCTCTCTCTCTCTCGATATTTATTGAGCTATTCTTCTATCTACTAATCTATTCATGTTATCTACCTACTGATTCATATATCAGTCAGTCTATTGATCCATCTATTGATCTATCTATCTATCTATCTATCTATCTATCTATCTATTGATCTATCTATCTATCTATCTATCTATCTATCTATCTATCTATCTATCTTCCTATAAGTCTGTTTGCCTGCCTACCTACCAATCTTCACAGGAAAGAGGCTGCTTCTGAGAGATTCACGATAACATGTAATGGAAGTACCTTGGAGAGATTTTGGAGTCATTTGATAACGTGTTCCAGTCTTCAACCATTAAGTGAATAGAAGCCTCTTTAATTGGTTGCAGTTGTGGGACCAGAACTGAGGACACCCTCAAAAGACAAAAGTCCTCTCGAGAGGATCTCTGCTCTTGGTTTGATTCCTTCATTATTAGCATCTGGTGAGACAATTTTGTAAATTGTCTTTTCCCTCTAAGGCCAACATGTTGTTTGTCCCATAAAAGTCTTTTCCATCCATTTTTTTGTTTTAGACAAAAAACAATTATTTTTTTGAGGGATCTACTTTCTGAGTTTCAAAAGGTCATGAGAATGAGTTGTATGGGTATCTGGGAGTCTAGGAATCCTAGGAATTTGGTAAAAGAGTCCCTGATACTAAATCTGAGTCTACTTTCCCCCTTACACCAATGCAATCTAAAGGAGGGTGCCTCCCCCTATGATGTTTGTAGGAAATGTTTATACTTTTATTCTTGCTATGTCTTTCAAGAAAATATCCTTTTGTAAAAACTAATTGGTCTTAATTGTGTAAATAGAACTGGAGCCCTCTTCAGACACAATTGGCTAACAGTGAGGGCAGCACAAACAATAACGGCTCAAGCCAATCTTCTAATCCCTCAGAACTCTGAAAAACCCATAGAACTCTGAGTGGGAAATGGCTCCTTCATGAAAGGGAAGTCAGAACATATTTATCATATATCTACCTCCATGGCTATGATATAGAACCTAGAAACTGTTATCCCAGGTCATAGCTTGTGCATTTCTCCCATAGAATGTTTCTCTTCTTGTTTTCTGCACATTAATCTTATCTCTCCAACTTCATCAGTTGCCTAAAATAAGGGAGTTCCTAAATCCCAGACAATGCTAAAGCTAGTAAGCACTCAATAAATATTTGTTATTTGATGAATTGAGTGATTATGATAAGATGTGTGGACTACTTGTAGGCAACATATGGTTTCCTCCTTCATGAATTTCAGAATCTTTTGTCAAAGCCAAAGGGAGTAGAACTAAACAAGAGAAGGGGATAAAAAAAGTAGTCAGTTCAACTCAACAAACATTTATTATGTCTATGTAAAAGGTACTAAATTATGTGCTAAGTAAAAAAAATAAAGTAAAACCACCCCTGATCTCAGGGAGTTTATGTTCTTTAAGACCCTTTCTCTGCTCCAGGTATTCTAATAGGTGCACTCCTAAGTCACTATTCCTTTCAATTCTGCCTTCTCCCATGAGCATAATAATCAAAGAGATAAAAAGATTAAGCATTTTCTATACTCAATGTATCTCAAATAGTGTTTTACTTCATTACTAAGAGTATTAAAACCACTGGTAAGTCATTAGTATGAACTTTGTCCTGCATTTAGATTTCCTACGTAGTTATTATGACTCATGAAAAAATGTGACTGGAGATATGCAAAGAAAAAAAATATCTTCAAGTGATGTTCAAAAAGGAAAGGAAGGGGATTGGATAAAAAGAGCCAAGAAATCTAGAACATTAAGAAGATATTTTTAAGCTATTTTTTTTATTTCAGAGGGTAAGAGTTACTAAAGAATATCTTCAAGCTCTCAAGTAAGGAGTATAGTATCCTGGATTGGCAGCAGTAGTTGTCCTCTGTGTACATTACATACTTACTCTTAGAAGAGTTAAGGAAAAGGAAAATGCATTAAGTCTTGCCAGAGTATGACATCTGCTAACTATTCAGAAGTTCCTTTTCAGTTCTTAGTTACAAGACTTAACTAAGTTAAGAGTTTCCAAAGATCAAAGAGGTAAGAGTTAGTTAGTGCATGAACACTTGAGTTAATAACTCCTCCATTGATCATCTCCCATTTCTTCTGCAAATATCTTGTTTGTTCATAGTTGTCTTCCTCATTAGAATAGGAGTTCCTTGAGAATTGGGATTATCTTTTGCCTTTCTTTATATCCCCAGCATTTTATCATAGTTTGTGCACATAGTAGGTGCTCAGTAAGTATTTATGGACTATTTTTTTCTATCTCTAAAGGGAGGCTTTGCATTTAATTTTTAATTTTTAAAAAAATTTTTATATTTAAAAAAATTTTCCATGGTTACATGATTCATGTTCTTACTCTCTCTTCACCCCACAATACCCCCCCATTTTAAAACCCCCACTAGTTTTAACATGTGTCATCGATCAAGACCTTTTTCCATATTATTGATAGTTGCACTGGGGTGGTCCTTTAAAGTCTACATCTCCAATCATGTCCCCAATCAACCCATGTGTTCAAGCAGTTGTTTTTCTTCTGTGTTTCCTCTCCTGTAATTCTTCCTCTGAATGTGGGTAGCATCTTTTCCATAAGTCCCTCAGAATTGTCCTGGGTCATTGCATTGCTGCGAGTACAGAAGTCCATTACATTCAGTTTTACCACAGCGTATCAGTCTCTGGGTACAACGTTCTTCTGGTTCTGCTCCTGAGGCTTTGCATTTAAAAAAAAGAAAAGATCAATGCCAATTGAAGCTAACCCAAATCAAGTATTTGAAATGAGCACTTGGCTTAAAACAATAGTTGGTCATCAATCTCTTTGTTTTTAAATGTTATAAGCAGGGTACTTCATACTTAATGCCATTATTGCAGACAGCAAAGAAGAGGGAAAAGAGCAAAAAATAACCTCAACAACAATTAATAATTGGCTGCTGAGTTCAAGTTATTATTGTACACCTAAAGGAAATATAAAGACAAATAATTTCATAATAGTCCCTGCCCTCAGGGGTCTCATAGAGAGAAGGGAGAAAGTAATTCCAATTTTCTTAGGATACTGAAACCTTGCCAGTTAACCCTGTCTAGAGCAAATTTTAATTCAATTTGTATGGATATTTCTAGGATACTGAAAGTAGGTGTGCTACTTTCACCTGAAAGAATTATAGATATACTTAAGGGTTATTTCTGGTTCTCTTAAAGGAAATCTTATGCTTTGAGAAGGATAAAATCCATGTATCTATGGATCTTGATTACCAGAGCAATCTTCCAAATATGACCATCATCTGTAACTGAGGCAGTCTGGAAGAGCAGACTTGGAGCCAGGAGTTAAATCCTACTTATAACATTTAATAGCTGTGTAACCCTGGACAAGTTATTTAAGCTCTTTGTGCTGTAGTTTCCTCATTTATAAAATGGGAATCATAATGTGAAATCATAATGTGTGAAAAGCCATCACAGGCTCAAATGAGATAATGCATCTAAAGTGTGTTACAGACTTTGAAGTGATGTACAAATATGAACTTTTATTATTAACTTGAAATTCCCCTTTCTGAGCATGACTTCCTCTTCTTACATCTTTCTCTGACTTATTGCTTCTAAATTGATTCTTCATCCTCACTTTACTTCATCCTCTTGTCCCTTCATTCCTCTCCATTATTCTGGTCCTTCACATCTGGCCTGACTTTATTTTTCTCTCTTTACAATCTAATTCTATCCTACTTCAACTATGTGCTGTCACTATCTTCTTTCTCCCCTTCAGAACCAAACTCTTAGGAAAAGTTTTCTATTCACATTGATTCTATTTCTTCACTTTTGATTCTCTATGATCTGACTTTCAAAGACTGGACTGAAACTGCTCACTCCCAGATTATGAGTGGGTTGTTTTTTTTTCCTTCTTGACTGATAAATCTAGTGATCTTTTCTCAGTTCTCATCCTATTTGACATCACTGAAGTTTTTGACATTGTCAGTTATCTTGAGGTTCATTGACTAAAAAATTATTATATCATGGACAACTTGATGATGACCCTCTCCAAATTTCGGTAGATTGGTCCTCAGATGATAAGCATGTCACATTGGAAAAATTTCCACCATGGTAAGATCTGCTGGAGCTTGTATTCTTTTTGCATTGCCTTTAAGAATATACTTATCTCTTCTCCATGAGCAGAAACTTAGGTTCTTGCAGCATAGTTCACATGAATTCATTTGACTTTGATCATGCTAGTGCCAGACAAGACAAACTGTCTTGAAGCTTTGATAATCCTTAAAAAGATATTATGAAGATATGATATTAAGTGACTATGGCAAAGATCTCGATCTCCTTTTAACTCTTCTTCCAATAAAAAATTTGTAGTCCTTAAAAATTATACCAGAAGCATGTGTATATAGTTTGTAGGTACAAATCAAATATCCATTTACATATAGTTAGATTATATCCTAATAAGCAGGTTACACATAGGTTCAAAGTATCTGATACCCAAATTACAATTGCAAACAATTTGGCAGACAAATAGATCTGATATACTTTGTCATTTTTCATTCATATCTGACCCCACTTGGGGTTGTCTTGGCAAAGATACTAGAGTGGTTTGCCATTTTCTTCTCCAGTTCATTTCATAGATGAAAAAACCTGAAGCAAACAGATTTAAGTGACTTGTCCAGGGACACACAGCTAACAAATGTCTGAGTCCAGGTTTGAATTCAGGTCTTCCTGACTCCAGGCCCAGCACTCCATCCACTGCACCATCTAGTTGCACAATAGATTTTATATATAAGAACATAATAAAAAAGATCAACATAACAAAGTTGATAGACCAAGCACTTGTGGGGGAATGTAATATAGCTTTTGGAGGGATTTAAAAAACAACAACTATTCTCATTCTCTTTCTAAAAGCTAATTAAGGCTGGATTCTCAACTAGTAATCCTTCTGAGAGAAGAACACTTGGGGAGCATTACAGAACCACCCCTGATTCCTCAGGGGATCTTTAGAACATGAAAGGGAGATGCAGCGAAGCTTTGGAGTCTCAACATTTCAGTGAGAATAGTTGTTGTGATAAGGATTCTCAGAGTTTATATGGCCTCTATATAAAATGGATAACTCCTCTAGCCCCTATCTCACAGGATTATTGTGAGGCTCTATATAAATTATGTATGCAATGTTCTTTGCAAACTTTAAAGCATTATATAAATGTTAGCTATTATTATATAATGTAATCATGTTGAGGCTACATGAGAAATACAGATTACACACGCTCCAATTGTGCACACTGTTTGGTGACATGTAGAATTTCTTCATTCATTACTTCTGGAACATCAGAAATCAACCTGGTCATTAGTCAGAATGTCCTGACATTTCTTTGCCAAGATTTAAGTTCTGCCCTCTACGGATTGTGAAAAACACTGTCCTTTAGTTGCAATGCCAGGCTTCTGGATGACTAGGGTTGCATGCCCTTGTGTCTGGTCCTTAAATAACCAAAGACTAGGAAACAAAGTCAGTGCTCTTTTTGGTCCACTGTTAACAGCACCTCGTATGAGATTCTTAAGTGTTCAGTTTTAGGACTTGATCTGGAAAAAGATTCCTTATCGTTTCACTTTTAGAAAGTCACCAACCAGGGAAAATTGCTTGAGTTTGAGGAGCAAGCCATAGCTTGAAAGTTGGTTAAGATGTGGACCCAATAAATCAATTCATATAATCATAAATTTCGAGTTAGAAGGGATCTTAGAGGTCATATTGTTAAACCTCGTTATTTTACAGTAGAGGAAACTAAGGGCAAGAGGTTAAGTGACATTCCCAAAGCCACACAGGTAAAAAGGCAGAGGCAGGATTTGAATCTAGTTGCTCTGACTCCAGCTTTAGCGCTCCGGTCATCATACCACCCTCTTGTCACTCTCACTGACCATCTGTAAGTCAGTCACAAGTATGACTTGATTTGGCTATTTTGTGAAATTGAATACTAAGCAATTCAAATACTTTTATTGAAAACATACTCAAAATATTAATATCAATTTGCTTTTTCAAAGAGACAGCATAAATGTAGGTAGAAAGATAACTGAAAGCCAAGAAAAATTTAGGCTTTAATTCTTCCTCTGAATTTATGCTGGCCTAGTGGGCTATGGGCAAGTCATTTACATTCTTGGTATTCTAAGTGCTATTTCGAGACCAAAAGTTGCAGAGAAATTTCTGACCACATTGATGAAAGGAATTCCCTCATCTGGGAATTCCCTAAACCAATGAAATTGAAAAGAATAAATAATAACTAAAAAGGGAACCGTTTGGTGTTCACATATAATGTAGAATTTAAGATCAATTACATTTAACAGTAATTTAGCATGACTATAGAGTTTATGCAAGTTTCTACTGACTTTTTACTTATTATATTCAAATCAGTGGAGATATGTTTCAAATTATTTTCCTGGCATTTTTTATCTTAAGTCAAATGTAGTAAGAAATAAAAAAGTAGAGAGAAGAAGAAAAGAAATAATTAAATCAATATTCCCTTACCATTCACATATTTATTATTATTATTCATTAGGTCTATCAATAGATAAATGGTGACATCTTACAAGCTGCTTAAATGTGCTATTCTCCCAAAACGAAAATACTGTTATCCAGTCTTCTTGGACTTTTTAGGTAGTCTCAGTAAATGAGATGCTTGAAAACTATTTAATAGAAAATGTAGGAAATAGTAGTTTTGAGAGGAAAAAAGAAATTAGGTTCTTTAAAACTCATGGTATATGGCTAGTTACTACTATATTGCAGAAATGTACTCTTAAGATTTCTAAAGTTACAAGTCTAAAATTTGTTCATAGATAATGCTAAGAATAATAATGTAGACTTGGACTAGATGTGATTTCCCTGGCATAGGGATCTCCCAGGTGAAGAAACTCCTACCAATGCAGGTTAGCACACCTCTACAATTTATAGGCTTAGAAGAATTGCTTAACCTGCCCTTCAGAGGCTCCTATTTGCATATGGCAATGTACTGGTTGTATTAATTCCTGAATATTATAGAGCAGTGATGGCAAATCTTTTAGAGATGGAGTGTCAGATCCTGCTCCCACTCCACCCTCTCCCAACTAAGTGCCATGCCCACCTCCCCTAGAGATCAAGTACCATGCCCTGCTCCCTACCAAGTGTCAGGCATATCCTGCCCCACTCTTTACCCTACACAGGGGAGGGAGAAAGCACTCCCATTGGGCTCCTGGGAAGAAAAGTGAGGGAAGTAAGGAATATTCTCAGTGAGTTCAGGGAGGGGTAGGTTAGTGGCCAGAGTGCTCTGCTCCCCTCCAGCTCCGCTGCCTGTGAGCTTCTCACCTAACCTTCTGTGGCTCCCATTGGGCTGCTAGGCAGAGGGGTGGGGAATGTGAAAAAATGTTGTTAGGCATTGCAGAGAGGGGGAGGGGAGCAGATCCACCCCAGTTCTCTGCCCTTCTAGTAACAAACTCTGGCAGGGAAGGGGTGGTGAGTGTGCCCACAAAAAGCGCTCTGCATGCCCTCTTTGGCATCTGTGCCATAGGTTCATCATCACTGTTATAGAGTCTCCCAAGTGAGCTTCATAAACACTCAAAAGTGTTTTGCTTAAGTATTCACACAGGAAAAATAAAGTGAATGAAAAAAGCTCATTGTTCAGACTATGATACACAGTTGAATGGATGAACTATAGAATTCATCATTCATTCATGTACCTCCCAGTGTGAAAACCCTCTCCACTGTGATGGAAAGATTTATGGCTTTCCACTGATGCAGCTCAGCAAATAACATGTACCTAACAGTGCTAGAGAACCACTGAGGGGAACTGAGAGGATCAATTATTTACTCCTGGTAATAGAACTAATTTATGTCAGAGGCAGGACTTGAACTCAAATCTTCTTCATTCCCAGGCTAGTCCACTATTTGCTATACTATATTGATCTTCCATGCTCTCATTATTATATATTATATCTAGGACACAGTTTCTTTAGAGCAAACTCTTTAGCATTTTTGTTCATGTTCTTGAAATAAGGTATACAAAAATGTGTATGCTTATATTCACCTTACTTAAGACTTTGCATGTTAGGTAAGAAGCTGACAATCTGGGATAAGAGTGGTTATGGACTTGGGTTGAGGTAGACTTGGTTCCTAAATGTTCAATATTATTGATTGTCCCAAGCTTATAAGGGAGGTGCCAGGATGTTCCCTTGTTGCAGGTAATCAGTTAAATAGACATGGCTAATGAACTATCCCTTGAGAGTATAGTGTATAGAATGTGTACAGAGAGCTAATATTGTCAAAAAACTAAATACTAGCATGATTTTGGGTTTATAGAGAATCATTGTTAATAAATAGTAATAATACCATTGAAAATTTTCAAAATTTTTATTTTTTAATTATTTCCATGGTTCCATGATTCTTGTTTTTCCCCTCCCCTTTCCCCTTTTCCCCTTCCCAGAGTTGACAAGCAATCCCCCTGGGTAATAATAGCATTTTAAAAGAAGGATATGACTCTGAAAGCTAACAGAATGTGAGCACTTTATGGATGTGTTTGGGTGGAGATCCTTAGGTAGTTTGAGGGTATCTCTGCATGTGAATGTGTATCCCTGAAATGTTGGGGTTGTACCCCTAGGCAAATCTTATTTTATAGAATGTGAGAACAGAGGAAATTAAGTCAATGCACTGAGACATGAGATTGGTGAAGTTGAATAGTACTAGTGCCTTCTCAGTGAATAATTCTAGCATCCAAGCACAGTGATGACAAGTGCTGAAGGCTGCTACATCTCATTAATCTCCCCATAGGAAAAATCAAGAGCCCATAGGGGATGCATGAGTTTGGAGCCCACCTGGAGAGAATAAGCATGTCCTGGAGAGAAATGTGGTTTATTTGCCAATTAAGTGGAATATTTCAGATTTCTCATTGCAACCAGGAATGAGAGGGTTATGGATCATTATATTACGCATGGGTTTTGACCCTCACTAAAGAAAAATATACCCAGTATTGTGCACTTGGAAATTCCTGATGAATTAAGAGAAATTAAAGAGTCCATGGCAAAGAGTTAGAAAGTTGATGAAAAGCAAGAAACTTAAATCTGTAGAGTAAGATTAAGGAAATTGTATTATTTACATGAGGAGAAGTCAGGAATAACTGTCTTCACACATTTTTTAATTAATGCATGAAATATGCTGACAAGATATTTCTTAGGTTCATTAAAGACAAAATTAAAGACAGACAAGTTGTCCTGTTATCAAGCTTGAAAAAAATTATCAACTATTGTGAACCTCACAGGCTGGCTGCTAACTTCGTAAAACTCAATGTGTTAATAAATATTTTTTGAGCATCTACTAGGGGCCAGACAGTGGGGTTGTGTTGAGGCCAAAAGACAGTACCTTCCCTGAATGAGCTCACAGTATAATGGAACCCCAAGAAATCTTAGTGCTGTAAAGAACTTTAGATCTCATCTACTCTACCCCACTCATTTTTTCAAGACATAAACAAGGTCACACAACCAGCTAGTGATGAAAGAGAAGTAGGATCCAGGGCTCCTGGCTCCTCATTGAGAACCCTTTCCATTATATCAAAGCTGTTAGGAAGAAATCAGTCTAGGGCAGGAGATTTATTTATGGCTTTAGGGATGCATGAACTGGAAGACACAGATCAATTCTTCTTTATTCACATTCATATTGGATTTCCACTATTATGCTTAGGACAAAACCAAATTCTCTTCAGGTTCTGTCTAAAAATAAGATATCACAATTTTAACGATTTACATGTTGGAGAGGAGGGAAAGGAGAGGGAGGTTGATATAAATCATTTGAACCTACAAAAGAAATGCTTAAAGAAGCATGAAAGAGCTGGATGTTCTTAACAATGGAAGAGAACATTGAAGGATATCTTCATAACTGTCTTCAGACATATAAACAGTTTTTGTAAAGCAGAATAACTAGTTACACTCCTTCTCTAATAACAGTAGAAGAATTAAGTTTAAACTTTAGCAGGGAGTGTATAAGTAGTCACATATAGGCATGTCTGTGTGTGTGTGTGTGTGTGTGTGTGTGTGTGTGTGTGTGTGTGTGTACTGGTTGAGAATTCTGATTAGAAGAGGCTTATGAGGGTTCTAAGAATCTGAGATGGATTACTGAGAAGTAAAAGAAGGAGGGAAATGAAGAACTCCTTATAAGAAAGGTTAGAAATCCAGATGAAGAAAGGTTAAGTCATGTGAAGTCCCCAGTATAAAGGCAATAGGAAGTAATGATTTGCTTATTCTGAGCAGTACCAAATCCACTTTGACTGATTTTTTTCCCATGGAGAGTGTTCTGCATTGCATTGACATAAGAGGAAAAAAAAGACCTTAAGAATTCCTCTTTCTTTGCATGCCAGTCCATTTCTGACAGGCACCACAGTTCTTCCAGTCTCCCAAGCTAAAAAACAAAACAAACAAAAATAAATCTCCAATATTGAACATTTTTATTCTTTTTTTCAAGTTTATACCTTCATCTTCATGGCCACTGAATTTTTAAAAATAAATTTTAATTAATTAATTAAGAATATTTTGCTATGGTTACATGATTCATGTTCTTTCCCTCCTCTTCTCCCTAACCCCTCCTGTAGCCAATGAGCAATTCCACTTGATTTTATGTGTCATTGATCAAGACCTATTTCCATATTATTAATATTTGCAATAGAGTAATTGTTTAGAGTCTATATCCCCAATCATATCCACATCTAACCATGTGATCAAGCAGTTGTCTTTCTTCTGTATTTCTACTCCCACAGATTTTTATCTGAGTGTGGTTAATTTTCTTTCTCATAAGTCACCCAGCCTTGCTCTGGATCCTTGCATTGCTGCTAGTAGAGAGGTCATTTACATTTGATTGTGCCACAGTGTAACCATCTCTGTGTATAATGTTTTCCTAGTTCTGCTCTTTTCACTCTCCATCACTTCCTGGAGGTTGTTCCAGTTCACATGGAATTCCTCCAGTTTATTTTTCCTTTTAGTACATTAGTGTTCCATCACTAACAGATACCACAATTTATTCACCCATTCCCCAATCGAAGGGCATCCGTTCATTTTCCAATTTTTTACCCCCACAAAGAGTGCAGCTATGAATATCTTTGTACAAGTCTTTTTCCTTATTATCTCCTTGGGGTACAAACCCAACAATGGTATGGCTAAATCAAAGGGTAGGCATTCTTTTTTTTTTGGTTTTGTTTTGTTTTAACATTTTATTTTTTATTTTTTTATTTTTTTAATTTTAAACATTAATTAATATTCATTTTCAACATGGTTACATGATTCATGCTCCTACTTTCCCCTTCACCCCCCGCACTCCCCCCACCCATGGCCTATGCACATTTCCACTGGTTTTATCATGTGTCCTTGATCAAGACCTATTTCCAAATTGTTGGTAGTTGCATTGGTGTGGTAGTTTCGAGTCCACATCCTCAATCATAGTCCACCCCAGCCCATGCGTTCAAGCAGCTGTTTTTTTTTTTTATATGCTTCCTCTCCTGCAGTCCTTCCTCTGGATGTGGGTAGCATTCTTTACCATAAATCCCTCAGAATTGTCCTGGGTTTTTGTAATGCTGCTGGTACAGAGGTCCATTACATTCAATTTTACCATAGTATATCAGTCTCTGTGTACAATGTTCTTCTGGCTCTGCTCCTCTCAATCTGCATCAGTTCCTGGAGGTCTTTCCAGTTCACCTGGAACTTCTCCAGTTTGTTATTCCTTTTAGCACAATAGTATTCCGTCACAAGCATATACCATAATTTGTTCAGCCATTCCCCAATTGAAGGGCATACCCTCCTTTTCCAGTTTTTTGCCACTACAAAAAGCGCAGCTATAAATATTTTCATACAAGTCTGTTTATCTATGATCTCTTTGGGGTACAAACTCAACAATGGTATGGCTGGATCAAAGGGCAGGCAGTGTTTTATAGCCCTTTGAGCATAGTTCCAAATTGCCAGCCAGAATGGTTGGATCATTTCACAACTCCACCAGCAATGCATTGATGTCCCAATTTTGCCACATCCCCTCCAGCATTCATTACTCTCCCCTTCTTTCATTTTAGCCAATCTGCTAGGT
>NC_058133.1:80640972-80666784 GCF_016433145.1 Gracilinanus agilis | reverse complement strand
TTTTTCTGTGTAAAAGTTGTTAAGTGTTAAAGATTTCTTCTTGATCTTTCTCTTTTAGGGTTCTTGTGACTGGCTTGCCATTGTTAGCTGGGTGCCCTCTCAGCTTTATCCTCACGCCCAGGGTCTGTCTGTGCTCTTTAGGCTCCTGAAGTCTCAAGTCTAGTTGTTCTCACGGTCAGGTCTCCTGGTGGTCCCCTTGCTCATTCCTCTGCCTGAAGCTCCTTTAACATTCTCAGTGCTCTGCTTCCACAGTCATGCACCCCTCTGCACTGGGTCCCCACCCAAGGTCCATGCCTGGGCTCAGGGTCCACATCCATGCCTGAGTCCATGCCTGAGCCCACGCCTGAGTCCACACCTGAGTCAGAGCCTGAGCTCAAGGTCTGTGTTTAACGTCTGGTTCTTTAGCCTCTTGGGGGTCTTAAGTCTTGCTGCTCACAGGAGCAGGCCCTAGTGAGCTGTCAAGAACTTAATGAATGCCCCAAACTTGCTCTAACTTTTATGCGCTGGCTTTGGCACTGTATGTGGTATAGGGGTAAGGGGGTTGCTGAGCTCGCTTTTTAGTGAGAGTTATTTCACCCCTTTATAGCAATGAAATGCTCGAATACAGGACTCCTAAAGAGGACATAAAAAGAAATACAGATGAATGAAGGGACCCCACAACAGGGTGCAGCTTTGAAGGTACATGGGATTGGAGCATTTCATTCAACAATAAATTATGAATGGCTTCACTATTCTCAGCAATACAATGTTCCAATGGGGCAGCCAAGTGGCTCAGTGGATTGAGAGTCAGGCCCAGAGGTGGGAGATCCTGGGTTCAAATCTGGATTCAGACACTTCCCAGCTGTGTGACCCTGGGCAAGCCCCTTAATCCCCTTTGCCTAACCCTTACCGCTCTTCTGCCTTGGAACCAATACACATTATTGATTCCAAGTTGGAAGGTAAGGGTTTAAAAAAACAAAAGACCTACTAACATGGTAGAAGTCACTGTCCTTGGTGCTGGGAGAGAAAAAAAGCCAAATTGGTTAATATTATTATATACTTACAATGTTCCTGGCAGTGTACTAGTGCTGCAGATACCAAAAAAGGCAATAAACAATCCCTGTTCTTAAGGAGCTTCTTTATTAAAAAAAAGTCACAACCTCTGCCTTTTCATTATTTATAATCTAGTTCTGGAGAGATTGTTTAGGGTGACTCAAGTGGGCAATTTTTTTTTCTTCTATGGAACTCACTCCCAGAATCATATTCATTTCCATTCTGAAGGGTGACCAACTTTTTCTTCTGAGCTTCCCCACTTACTGGCATTTAAGGACTCTACCATATCTGTACAGACTTGCTTTTTTCCATTATTTATTAGTTGCTCTTGCCTTTTAGCTCCCACATTACTTTCAGATAGATCCCATGTTCCTTTAGTTCAATAAATAGTCTTTATGTCTTCCCTCTAAAGAAGGAGTTGGTACCACATGTAAATATCCAGATAACAGCAATCTCTATCATTTCAGTCAAGCAACACACTTTTATCTTGCATTTGTTGTTCAGACCCTCAGTCATATAAATAATGTCTTTTGTGTTTCCACTTCCCAGTTCATTTTCTGGAGGTGATAACATTTGCAAATTATCCTTTGTATATTAAATCTATAGCTATATATATATGTATATATATATATATATAATCTCTTGGTTATACTTATTTTCTTCTTCATTATCTTAAGTAGTTCTTTCTAAGTTAAAAAAAATCTGCTTATCTTTTCTTATGGCACAGTAGTATTCTATCACAATCATATACCACATTTTGTTTAGCCATTCTCCAATGGATGGACATCCCCTTAACTCCCCTCTTTGCCACCATAAAGAGAGCTGCTATAAATATTTTGGAATCATATAGGTTCTTTTCCTTTTTCTCTGATTTCCTTGGGAAATGGACACACAACTATATTAGGTCTAAGTGTATACCCAATTTTATAGGTATCTCCAAAATGGTTTTGATCAGTTCACATTTCCCCTAACAATATATTAGTGTCCCCACTTTTCCATATCCCCTACAATTTGTCATTTTTCCTTTTTGTCATTTTAGTCAATCTATTGTGTGTGAGATGATACTTCAGAGGTATTTTTGTTTGCATTTCCCTAATCAGTAGTGATTTAGAGTATTTTTCACATGTTTATATGGCTTTGTTTTCTTCATTCAAAAACTGTTTATATCTTTTGCCCATTTATCAATTGGGGGATGACTTATTTTTTATAAATTTGACAAAATTCTCTATATGTTTTAGATATGAGACCTCTATTCAAGAAACTGTCTATGAAAGTTTCCCCCCAATTTTCTGCTTTCCTCCTAATCTTGGTGAAATTTGTTCTACATGAACAAAACATTTCAATTTAATATACACAGAACTATCCAGTTTATATCTCACAATGTTCTCTATCTATTGTTTACTCATAAATTCAACTCCTATACATAAATCTGGTAGATAATATGTTCCTTATTCTTCTAATTTGCTTATT
The DNA here is from genome assembly GCF_016433145.1 of Gracilinanus agilis. Classification (NCBI taxonomy): domain Eukaryota; kingdom Metazoa; phylum Chordata; class Mammalia; order Didelphimorphia; family Didelphidae; genus Gracilinanus; species Gracilinanus agilis. The sequence continues at coordinate 80,664,282 of NC_058133.1, read as the reverse complement.
TTTTCTTTCATATCTAAATCATGTATCCATTTTGATCTTATCTTAGTGAATGGTATAAGATATTGGTCTATATCCATTTTCTGCCATAATACTTTCTAGTTGTCTCAAAAATTTTTACCAAATAGTGATTTCTTATCCCAATAGCCTGAGACTATACTTTTGTCAAATACAAAAAGTTATTATAATCTTTTACTACTATTTGTTGTATGTCTGTTTTGTTCCACTGATCTAACTTTCTATTTCTTAGCCAGTATCAGAGACTTTTGATAATTACCAATTTGTAATCCATTTTAAAATGTGATATTGGCTAGACTTCCTTCCTTTACAGTTTCCCCATTAATTCTTTTGATTATGCTTGATTTTTTTATCTTCAATATGAATTTTGTTATTATTTTTTCTAGCTCAATAAGATATTTTCTTTGGTCATTTTATTGGGATGGCATTAAATAAGTAGACTAGTTTAGGTAGGATTGTAATTTTAATTATATTGACTGTGCCCATCAATTAATATTTCCCAAATTATTTAGATAAGCCTTTATTTGTATAAAGAGAGTTTTATTATTAAGTTCATGTAAATCCTGGGTTTGTTTTGGCAGGCATGCTACCATGTATTTTTTCTATCCATGGTTGTTTTAAGTAGAATATCTCTATCTCTTCTTGAAGGAATTTCTTAGTAATATATAAAAATGCTGATAACTTATGTGGGTTTATTTTATGGTCTGCTACTTATTAAAATCATTTTGATAGTTTCAACAAACATTTTTAGTTGAATCTAGAAGTCTCCACATATACCATCATATCATCTAAAAAAAGAGAAAGTTTTGTTCATTCTGATTCCATCAGTTTCTTTTTTTCCTCTTATTGAATATTGCTAATTTTTCATATATTACATTAAATAATATTAATGACAATGGGCATCCTTGTTTCACTTCTGATTTTATTGGGAAAGTTTCTAGGGTTTCCTCATTTATAAAATGAGAAGGATAAGAGGTCATCTAAAGTTTTTTCCCACTCTAAAATCCTATAACCCTAAATATGAAATGACAATAGATACATGCTAAAGATTTCTGTGTAATGCTAATGGTTTCCTTTCTTTTGAGTACTGGGAAATGGCAATGATTTTAAGAATATCATAGACTCTAAGTGTTTTGCCCAGAGTGGTTTTTGCAGTTATAAAAGTTTACTTTTTACCTCTTTATCAGTGCTCTACTAAGCCCAAAAGACAATTTCAGATTCCAAGATTTAGAAATATGAAAAGATAATTAGCTCTTTTCCATAGTAGGGTTTGCCTTTCTCTATTACAAAGTAGCTCTCTTCCATGTCAATGTGGCCTTGGTGATAAATAGGAAATATGAAGCACTTTATGAATCATTAGCTGCTCTTCCTTCTCCCTCCACCCCTCACTGGGGTTAGATGTGCAGAATTCTACTTGCATCTCTCATCCATTCTCTCATTTCCTTCCTCCTCTTTTCTCCTACTTGCTATTGCTGGTTAGGTTGAAACTATACCAGAGATGAATTGCTTTGGCTTTTAGAAAAAAAATCAAGGAACTATATCCTAAAAAGAAGCAGCATGAAATAGTGGATTAAAGCAGATTTAAGAGTTGAGAAAATCTAGTTTCAGATCTTGTCTGTAACACTTACTGGTTTTGCAGCCTGGGAAAATTCACTTACCTTAATGTGATTCTGAACTTATCTACTGAGTCACGAATAGGGTGTATCTGCCTGGATGGAGGTGGTTCCCACCCAAGGTTTTCCTATACTGATGAAATCACAGATCCTTTTGGTATTTGGGCATTTCCTAAATTTTGTGACAAGCAACATCAGTCAACATGCTCCACAGCCATAAACCATTTTTGTCTTCTTGTGCTTACATTTTGGCTTCTGCTCAAGGTGGTGAAATATGAACCTACAAGCTTTCATTGTATCAGGTATGGGTCAAAGTGGAGGGACAAGCAGGCTCTCAATATAACCTAATTTTATTAGTATAGAACTATTCCAATAAAAACCTATTTTGAAATCTCATTGTATCTTTGAACAATAATACATGTTGGAGTTGGACTAGCAGGTTCCTTTTTTAATGAAAATTTTTATATTTTATTTTTTTCCAACATTTTTTCCATGTTATTACATGTAATAACAATTTTTAACATTTGGTTTTTTTTTAAGTTTGAGTTCAAAATTTTCTAATTCCCTCTATTCCCTTCTCCTTCCTTGAGAAGGTAAGCAATTTGATGTAGATTATACATGTGTAGTCATACAAAGCATATTCCCATATTAGACATGTTGTGAAAAAAAATACAGACATTTCCCTGCAAAACAAGAAAAATAAAAATCTAAACATTTTATAATAAAATAAAATTTAATTGGAAAAGTTCTAAAAAAAAGGATGTTTCAAACTGAATTCATCAGTTCTTTCTCTAGAGGTGGATAGCATTTTGTCATCATAAGTTCTTTGGAATTATCTTGGAACATTGTATTTTTTTAAGCCTTTACTTTCTGTCTTAGAATCAATATTGAGGTCCCAAGGCAGAAGAGTGGTATGGGCTAGGCAATAGAAGTTAAGTGACTTGCCCAGGGTTACACAGCTAGGAAGTATCTGAGGTCAGATTTGAACCCAGGATGTCCCATCTCTAGGTCTGGCTCTCAATCCACTGAGCCACTTGGCTGCCCCATTGGAACATTGTATTGCTGAGAATAGTGAAGCCATTCATAATTTATTGTTGCATATTATTGCTATTACTATGTACAACATTCTTGTGGTTCTTTTCACTTCCCTTTGCATTAGTTCATATAAATCTTCCCAGACTTTTCTGAAACTATCCTAACAGGCTCCTTTCACCTCTATATATCCTAGGACCCTGTGGACACTAAGTAGAAAATGTTAGATACTTAATATTATCACTTTTATGTACCTCTTCTCCATGGTATGGCTTACCCATACCTATACTATTTGTCATGATCAGTTTTTAGTGGGCAATCCTAGAGAAGAGAAGGGGAAAGGGAGGAGACGAGCATTTAGTAAGCACCTATTATAAATCTGGCACTCTTCTAAGTACTTCACAAATATTCTCTTAGCAAAAAACTACCTCTGGAAGAGAAATGTTTTCCTTTTTTTCCCATAGGAACAAAAACAGTCTTTGCCTTTTGTTTATAAACATCAAGCAGCCCAGTTAATAAAGGATTTCCAGTCCTTGCTCAAGATGGAATTATATGCTAGAGCCAATCCTTGATTGTGGTTCTTTGGGAAAGTCAATTAACTTCAAAAAGAGAGTTAGATTAGATGTTCTATAAAGTCTCTTGTAGCCAGGGTGTTCAATTCAATGGGAAGCCAGTTATTAAAATTTCAGTATAAGCATTTATACCTCAGATATTGGCAAATGCTACAAATTAGGGCTTGATTATTTTTTGTTTTGATTGTTTAGACTTAAGCAAGTGATAGAAAAAATGTTAATAAAGCAGATTAAACTTAAAAGTGTGTCCCATGTACAATTCCTCCCTCCCTAGAGAGCCATTTTCTAATACACTCCTGTCTAAAGCATTAATTTCTCCAATCCCTTGCAAAAATGAAGAAGGGAGCCATGATGACAAGAAATGAATTCACATGACCAAATGCATGAGTAGTTAAGATCTGCTTGGTAAGAGTCTATTTGGATAAGCCACTTTTCCCTCTTTGAGATGAGCCAAAATGCAGTTCTCACTCAACATCTGACACTTCATACACACCCACACACGTGCACATGCACACACACACACACACACACACACACACACACTCTTCACATATTGGAGGAATTAAATAATTATGACCAAAAAAAAAAAAAAGACATTTGGTAACTATTCTGCTATGACTTTAAAAAGAAATGTTAAATGTTGTTTTTCTCCCAAACAGGGACTCATTCTAACCTTTTTGACTTTCTTTCATAACTAACTGACATTTATATTGAGTTTTAAATTTGGGGAATACTTTAGATATGATAACTCATTTGAGCTTCCCAACAACACTCCTATAAGATAGATATTACTAGTGTTTTCATTGCCATTTTAAGAGATGAAGAAATTAGGAAAAAAGAATTGAAGTAACTTTGCCTATAGCATGTTGTTTAGTTGTTTGAGTTGTGTGCAATTCTTCATGACCCCATTTGGGATTTTCTTGGCAAAGATATTGGAGCAGTTTACATTTCCTTTTCCCACACATTTTACAGATGAGAAAACTGAGGCAAAGAGGGTTAAATGACTTTTCTGGGGTCGCACCCTAATAAATGTCTGAGGCCAGATTTAAACCTGTCTTCCTGACACTAGATTCCGCATTTTTTCCCCTTAGGCCACCAGACAATATCCTACTAAGATTTTAACCGTCACTCAATTTCATTGTGGCTTATTGGGTTCCGAGTATTTTAAGACACTCTCCTTGTTCCCTAGCAATTAATATTGATGCAACATAACCCTAAGAAAGGAAAGCAGTCACATTCATGCTAGAGTTAGAATAACATAAGGCTTATTTTCTGTTATGCAGTGGTTGATATTTATTTTTAACTATTTTTTTTCTAAATGGCATGTTAGAGAAGTTTTGAGTAACGTGAGAATGCTTTAGACTCCATTTCCCAGAAAGGTATCCAGATATTATGAAAGCTATGCTTTCCACAGGCCAGTCTGATGGTAGAAAACTCATAATAGCTCTTCTTTTACCAGTGAAATCTTCTTTTTATTTTTCTTAACAAGTTTCCCTAACAGATTTGAGCGTACTATGCCCAGCTTTTAAAAACTGATGTTTTCATGTATTCAAGTGTACTTTTCTTTGAAACCAAAAGAATTTTATCTTTGCCAGGCATCTGTCTGCCACATCAATCAGATTTTTTTTTAGAATGATGTTCAGCTAGCTCTACTCTGTTGTTAACTAGTTTATCTGAGAACTTCAAAGGCATGTAGCTTTCTCTCTATGTCAGGGCTTTGAACAACATCTTTCATGGGGGTATATTTCATTCTACAGACCAATATTCTGTGGCACCAGTGAAAGAGAGATTGTTTTCACCTGAGATTTTTCTTACTTTTTGCACATCATAAGAGTGGGATTGTGTCATTCCTGAGATTAACCAGTGTGACAAAACAAATGGCCTCCTGCTTTCTTGGGGAAATATTTGGATCTGTCTCAGAGATGGGCAGCTGGTAGAGAGAAATCCACTTCCTGCTAAAACTAAATGTTCCCAGATTAAGAGAGCATTCTGTTTTCACTCACTAAGAAGGATGGAATAACTTCGGAAAGGTATCTAGTAGTGTGAGCCTGGACAGAAGGTTGCTTTGAGATCTAATTCTGCTTTCTAAATGGACTCTGTCTCAGCCAGCATTCCCTTGTCAGATCTATAAAAGGGAGTGTTGTGTGATCTAATTTAGGCACTTGAGCTGCTTGTGAAAGGGGACCTTGGTTGTTAATTTTCCTTTTACAATCCCTTTTACATGCCAAGTACTTGAAGACACTGTATAATTACTAAACAGAGGTGACCAATTATTGGACATTTGAATTTGCACATTGATTAGGGGGCTGTACTGAATGACACCAGAGAGATTCCTTCTCACTCTAAAAATATGATTTCATAAATTCAGTCTCCTGTTGCAATAGGTAGCTATAAAAATGATCCCCATTTAGTCAACCAACATTTCTCAAGTCTAAAAAAAAATAAGGCAGAGATTTTTGGTTTAATTTTTTTAGTGAGTTTGTACAGCATTATCTCTCTCTCTCTCTCTTTCTGTTTTGTTATGTTTTAAGGAAAGTATATATTTAAGTTTAGTAGGTGTGACTCTTGACTGTCTGATAATACTAATAATGGAACTCAGCAGTAAAAGTGATTTGGGCTGGGGTGGGGTAGGAGATAAGGGTGACTTTGGTAAAGGTCATAGAAACTAGGTTGGGAGATTTTTAAAGGAATGCACAAGGTTGGTATTAGGTTTAGGTGATTTTTTAAAAAATGAAATGTGCTATGTCAATCTTTAAAAATGACATTTTTCTCACTCTTAACTTAGTTGCAGTGAACCGTCTCTTTCCCTTGATAGAGAGGTGGGCCCAGAAGGCTGCATATACTGTCAGATATGGTTATTTTCTTGGTTAGTTTTACCTAACAAGATGGAAGAGGATAGTAATTAGTGGAGGAAATAAATCAGGATATAATTAATAGTTTAAAAAAGTAAGGAAAATATCAATAAGAAGAGAAGAAATAAAACCACAGGTTTCTTTTGATTTCTAAGATTTGAAAGCAGTATTTCTGCTATCTGTTTGCTTTTGATACCAGAAATGAGGAAAACACTGATAACTGAAAACTGTCTTTTTGAATAATGCCTAAGAAGTTGGATGTCAAAATAGAAAAGAAGCCTTGTCCACCTTTCAATTTCTACTGCCCACTTGATTTTCCCTCTTTCCAGAAGGCCCTATGATCTGATATGCTGAGAGTGAGCTTCCACCTGCCTTTGATCTTAATCCAGCTCAAACAGAACCAGAAGGTATCAGAAATCTTTTCAGAAGACTTTCTGACTTTAGGCAGAATAAGAAATGCTGTGATTTTGGCGGTTAGAAGGTAAGTATCAGATATCCCTCTCACCTAGATTCCTGGGTGAATGGGGGAAAGATCCAAAGAATAACAATCAAAAAATAAAAGGAGCGGAGCCTGAGATTCCATAAAATACTACCCAGGTTTGGGGTTGTGATCAGAAATTAAAATTCCCATCTTTGACGGGACCATAGTTAGGTATTTTGGCTCCTGCATCACAACCTTTCCCCCTTTTCTCTTTTTCTTCTCCTTTGTCTCTTGCCTCCCAAATAATTTCCTTTCTTCTCTTAGAAACAAAAATAGCTTCTATATTTCTGCACTACTGGGACTCTGGAACAAAGGAAATGTCCTTATTGTAGGACAGAGTGTCACAGCAACACTAGATGTGGTAGATGCATGAGGATTCTTCCTTTCCATTGACCTATAGTTGTTGCTGCCCCTGCCCTGCTTTAGATACCACCTTATCTATTGATATTTTTTAGGACTAAGGAATGTAATCTGTTTTTCCTTGCTATAATTCCCCTGACTTTATCTGAATACTTTCATTTGGAGGTGAGTTCAGTGCCCAGAGTAGGAACTAGCATGAAGCAGCATTGGGCTTGTCCTGGGTGCCAGTAAGAAGGCAAAACTCTTCATCCTTCTTGGTGGGTATGGTTCTTCCTTTTTCCTTCCAGGTGAAGTACAGGCCATCTGTCTGACTCTGCTTGCTCAGCCCCAAGGTTGTCAAACATCTCCATCATAAGGCTGCTCAGACTGAACCACCCTCCATTAAATTCCCTGGTCTGGGGATCTGCACCACTCGGGATGCCTAGGATCAGTGGAGTATCATAGGAAGATGAATAGCAAAGTAGAACATATGGCCTGCCCAACTCCCATCCCCAGTGCAAATTCAACTATAGATTTCCCTGGACCCTATTCTTCTCTATCCTTCCCTTTTTACATCCCTCCGGAACTCTCTTATTGCTAATAAACTCTCTCCTTCACCCTAAATGTCTTTCTCTAATCAATAAATCTCAGCTACCACCTCTCCTCTTTTACTCTTCTCTCTTTTCTGTTTAGATTCTTGTTGTTGCCATCTCTAGCCATCCCTTCCCCCTTCTCTCTTACAAGTTTAGTACCAGGCTCACAGCTGTCTTCTCCATCCAAAATCCTTCCCACTTTGGAACTCTCTCACCTCCCAGGATTACTCAACTCCTATGACTTCTGTTTCCAGTAAACCTTAACCATGCACATATCTAAGGCCCACTTCTCCTCCTACTCATATCTCCCATCTCCTGATCAATTGAGGTACTAGACATGCTAGTTATGGCTCTGCCAATGCTTTCACTCTTAGCCTCATATGTCAATGGTGTCACCATCACCTTCTTAATTTCCAGAATCCACACCACAAACCTGAGGACATTTATCCATTCATCTTTGATGCTCCTGCCCTAGAACCCAACCTCCTTGATTAGTCACTGAGGGTAAACTAAGTTCACTTAGTTCACTCTCTCTAGGGCTGGTCTTAGACATCAGATAACACTTTACTTTCACATTTCTTCTGGTCAACCAGCCCAGGTCAACCTATCACCTCCCTGCCACTGGCCAGCTACCCTCTTGACACCCTTCTCCTACTTTCTACCTCTTGTTTTGGTCATAGTAATAAAATTAAGAGTGATATGGCTTTCCAGACCAAAATTTACTTTATTGGCCACCATTACCCTATTGGGTTGTCTTCCAAGAGAATGAGGGTAGACTTTATCTTTTTATATTTGTATCTTTACCCATTGGCTCAGTGTGTGATACATAGTCAGTATTTAATACTTTTTTCATCCATCCATCCATCCATCCATCCATCCATCCATCCATCCATCCATTCATTCAATCTTCCTGTGTCATCATTACAGAGAAAAGTTCCACTGTCCAACAGTAATCTTGACCCTAACACCTCTGGGGTTTTTATCATATCCTTTCTTCTCACATATATCTGATAGGCAAAACAGGCATTGATTTTGCAGTTATTAACTGCCACTGCTTCTCCTAGAAAGGAACAACTGAATTTTTTCCACTTTTAAGAATAATCGTCTCTATTAGAAGGGTTTCTCCTGTCAGTGGGAGCGTAGGTCCACAGAAATAGCCTCATTCTATTCCCACCCACAAGAATGTGGAGAAGAGTTAACTAGTCTGAATGAGTCACTGACAATGCTCCAATCACTGTATGGTACAAGACACTCTCAGCATGCTGGGTCTGCTGATAACTTAGGAAGAGGCATTTCCTTTTCCATCCCACTCCTCCCCCTACCTCTCTGATGACGTGGTGGTCACACACTATAAACCAAGGAAGATTGGGTTCTCTTCCTAGCAGCAATCTGGCTGCTCTAGCTGATGAGAGTTGGGTTACAGCTGGGGTGGTGTTCCCATGACTCATGCAGCTATTTCCCGACAGGTTGTCTCAGTAGAACCTACAAAGGTAGCATGTTATTTTGTAGGGCAGAGAGTGGGAAGCATTCTGACATTTTCTGTGTTTAAATAAGAATATTTTGCACAAGGATGAGAAGGGCTTCTTTTTCCCTTTCCCAGCATTGTTTGTGCCTGTTCTAGCTACATTTCTTTAAGGCTCTTTTAAAAATTACATGAATGGGAGGCACATCTTATAATACAAACTCTTATTATTTCTTTGGCTAAACTAAGTAGAACATTGACAAAGAGTACCATGATATCTCTTGGAGCTATTTATTTATTTCTCTCACAAACTTGGTTCATTTAAAAAAACCATAGTATTCCACGTATTCCCTTTCTTGCATCAATAAATTAAATATATCACAGAACTAAGAGTTGGAATGAGCCAGAGAAACCATCCAATCCAAACTATATCTGAACCACAATTCCTTCTTGAACACATTAGTCCTTATCCAGACTCTGCTTGCAAATTTCCAGTGAGGGGAACTTTGGAACAAGTCTAATTGTTAAGAAGTTGTTGTATACATTAAGCCAAAAGTCTACTGTACTGTACAATTTCTAACCATTTTTCTCGTGACAAGAAGAAAGAATCAAATGTTTCTTCTAAATGACAGCCCTCAAAATAATTCAAGACTTCTTGTTTCTACTGTCTCTTTTCCAGATTAAACATCTCCAGTTATTTTGACTAATTTTCATTTGGCATGTTCTCTTAATATTCTGGTTGTTTTCCAGTGGATAGGTTCCAACTTGTGTATGCCCTGCTTAAAATATAGTGTCCATTTTGTGCATTCATGTTCCAGTCATGTCCCACTCTTTGTGACCCCTTTTGGGATTTTCTTGGCAAAGATACTGAAGTGGTTTGCCATTTCCTTCTCCTACAAATGAGGTCATTGAGACCAACAGGGTTAAGTGACTTGCTCAGGTTCATGTAGCCTACAATTCTGTCCACTCTGCCACCTAGCTGCCCTGGTAGAGATGCCAGAGTTATGATACTGATAACTAAACACAGAAACTCTCCATATGGCCTGACAAGATCAGAATATGTGAAGACTATTACATCCCTCTTTCTGGACACTATGACTTGTTTAATGTTTCCTATGACACCGTTAGCATTTTTGGCTCCTATGCCACACTGTTGGCTCATTTTGAAGTTGAAATCTAATTTAAAACCCTCGATATTTTTCATAGGAATTTTTTATGAATCGTGTGGACTGTTGTCTCAACACAACTCTTCCCACCTTGCACTTCTGAGATTGACTTTTTCCAATTCAAATATAGGACTTGATGCTAATCTCTATAAAATGTCATCTTATTAGTCTTGAGCCATTGTTCTAACATGACATGATCATTTTTGGATCCTAACTCTGTCATCCAAAAGGTTAGCTATATCTCTCCTAGTTGCATATATTGGACATTTTGACAAGTGAACCTTCTATGGGTTTTTCCAGTTCATTCATAAAAATTTCAAACAGTACGGGGCCAAGGACAGATCACTAATACCCTGGAAAGAACTTCAATGGCAATCTAGTCCAATATCCAAGTCCTTCATAAGACAGATGAGGAAGCTAAAGATGGGAGAAGTTTAACCATTCCATCAGGATCAGTTATACACTAATTATATCATTATGGGTAGAGATCATACTTGCAACTCCATTACTATAGGAAATTTCTGGAGTAGGAAACTTCCTCTTCCAGTATTAGTTGACAACTGTTTTGTAATTTATATTCTTTTAGAGTTACACAGGGGCATTAAGAGGTAAAGTGACTTGTCCAGGGTTTCACAGTCAGAATTGTCTCAATCCAGGTCTTTCTGGACTTTATGTCTACTATACTATTCTGCCCATTGCCCATATGTCAGAAAGCATAAACATTTTCAATTCAGACCCCACAGAGAATGCACAAGGTTCTTTGTGAAGTGCTTTACTGAAATTTGAATATATGCTGCCTTCTAGATTCTAGTATTTTAGTAAATCTGTCAGAGAAGTAAATCAAGTTAGTCTGGCATGGCCCATTCTTGAAGTAGCCATTCCATTTCTAAATGTTCACAAATGATATTTTTCTTCAGGAATGCTTGGAAATCTTCAATTTTATTAAATGACCATATTTTCCCCTGGAAGAATATAGTCAGTTTTGATGGTGATTCTTGGTTGTAAACCCACTTCCCTTGCCTTCTGGAATATCATATTCTAAGATTTCAGATTCTTCAATGTATAAACTACTAGATTCTGTGTAATCCCAACTGCAGCTCCATGATATTTGAATTGTTTCTTTCTGGTTGCTTGCAGTATAGTTTGCAGTATATTCTCCTTGAACTGGGAGCTTTTGAACTTGGCTACACATTCCTGGGAGTTGTCATTGGGGATTTATTACAGGAGATGATCTGTGGATTCTTTCAATTTCTATTTTATCCCTTTGTTTAAGCATGTCAGGGCAGTTTTCTTTGATAATTTCTTGTATTTGGTGTCTAGACTTTTTTTTTTATTATAACTTTCAGGTCGTCTAATAATTCTTAGATTGTCTCTTCTGGACCTATTTTTGAGATCATTTTTTTCAAAGAGATAATTTCATATTTTCTTCTATTTTCCCCTTCTTTTGATTTTGTTTTATTATTTCTTAATGTTTCATGAAGTTATTAGCTCCTTTTTGCTCAATTCTATTATTTAAAAGCTGATTTTCTTCCATGACTTTGTGATCCTCCTTTTCCATTTGGTCAATTATACTTTGCACAGAACCTTTTGGATTTTCTAACCTCTTTTTCCAAAAGGCTAAATCTGTTTTTTAAGAAACTCTTTTTTAATTAGATTTTTGTGCCACATTTCCCCCTTGATAAATTTTGCTTTTTAAGCTGTTATATTCTTTTTTGCATCACTTTCATTTATTTCCCCTATTTTTCTTCCCATTTCCCCCCACCCTTCTTATTTGATTTTTAAATTCTTTTCTAACCTCGTCCAATGCTTGAGACCAATTCCTATATTTCTTTGAAGTTTTGCATGTGTTTGCTTTGATCTTATTGTTCCCTACTGAATCAGTACCTTGCTCTTTTTTGTCTTCATCAAATTTTTCTATGATTAGGTATTTCTTTTGTTGTTTGCTCATTTTCCCAGCCTTTTTTTTTTGCCTTTGGCCTGAGAGTTCTGAAAACTACTGATTCTGTTTCTTTTGCTGATGGCTTGCAGGACTCAGAGCACAGTGAGCTATTTTGCCCTAGGGCTAGGTGCTTCACTGCAGTTCAAAGAGCCAAGAGCTATGAACTTTAGAGGGTCTCCCTGTAGGCTGGTGCCAGAGCTGGGACTTCAAGAAGTGGGTGAGGGATGTTTTGCTGTTAGTTTAGGCAGGGTCCCAGGATTTCAAAATTGTCCTATTCCCAGGCTTGGAACCTGGTGCGGCAGGTGGGGGTGGGAGGTGGTGGAATGGAGGTCTTTAACTAGCACTCCTGTGTACAGTTTTACTTCTAGTTTCCTCTTATCCCATGAAATTTGACTACCCTACCTTTCGAGCTGTTTTCCTCAGGAGAGCCCCCTCATTTCCTCTTGTCATTAGTTCCCTGACTTCAGTCATTTTGAGGTGCTTTTTAAAGGTTGATTTGAAAGGATTCTCAGAGTATTTCCAATTTTCACTGCTAATAAGTCATCATCTTGGCTCTGACCCTCAAGTGTCCACAAATGATACTTTTAATAATTAGTGTACTAGCATTTTACCAGGAATTGAAACAACCCTACTCCTCTATAGTTTATTGATTCAACCTTGTCCTTTTTGAATTAGGGATAACGTTTCTCTTTCTCCAGTTCTGTGGCACATCTCTTGTTTTCCTAAAAATTAGAGCAGTCCAAAAGTGGAATGAATTCCCTTTGGAGGTAGTGAATTCTTCTCCCTGTCCCATGAGGTCTGGATGACAAATTTCTGAGGATAACATGGAAAAGATTCTTATTTAAGGTCTAAGCTGATTAAATGGCCTCAAATTAATTTTTTTAATTGAAAAAATTTAATTAGTAAGTATTTATTGTTTTCTTCTCATGTCCTTCACTGGAGTAATTTTTCAAAAGAAGCAAAACCCTGGTAACAAATATGCATAATTAAGCAAAACCAATCTCAATATTGATCATCTCCAAAAATACATGTCTCATTCTGCATCTTGTGTCCATCACTTCCCCATCAAGAGGTGGCTGACTTCATCATGAGTCCTTTGGAATTGTGGTTACTCATTGAATTGACCATAGTTCTGAAGTGCTTCAAAGATATTTTTCTTTACAATGTTGTTATTGTATAAATAGTTCTGGTTCTTCTCATTTCACTACACCAGTTCACGTCTCCCTAGGTTTCTCTAACACAATTCTTTTTGAAATTAAAAAAAATAAAATACTATTCTATTACACTGATATATAATAATTTGTTCAGTCAATACCAAGATGAAGATCATTCTCTTAATTTCCAGTTATTTGCCATTATAAAAAAATAGCCTCTATACATCATTTTTACATATGGGTCATTTTTGTCTTTCTTTGATCTCTTTGGTGGATAGATCTAGTAGTGGTATTGAAGGGTATGCACAGTTAAGTAAATTTGGGGGCCCAGTTCCAAAGTATTTTCCAGAATGGTTAAATCATTCAGAGCTCCAACAAGCATACAGTAATGTGCCTTTCCCCCCCAAAACTCATCTAACGTTATCTTTTCCTTTTTTGGTCATTTTTGCTAGTCCCATGGGTATCAGGTGGAATCCTTGAGTTTATTTTCAGCTCTTAGATTCTGTGATTTTGGTGAACAAAATTTCCACTGACAGAAATAATGAAGTCATAGGATGATAGATTTATAGTTAAAAAGAACCTAGAGATGATTTAGTCCAACTTTCTTCATTTTGTAAATGAGAAAATGAAAGCTGAGAGGAACAAAATGAATTTCCAAAGGTCATGGATATAATAACAGAAACTTGGATTTTTGACCAGCTGCTTTAATTCCAAAATCCCATTCAAATTCCATAGCTTACCAAATTACTCCTTTCAAAAGCTACTCTTATTCCTAGCAGTGCAATTTCCCATTATTCCTTAAAACAAATTCCCTTCTCCAGTTTCTCCAGTCTAAATGGTCTACATTGTGCCATTTGAATATGTCATCCATCTTTCCAAATTCTATCCATCACAAATCAAGACTCATCTTCTCCAATGATGTTTTATTAATCTAATTCATGATAACTTCCTTTTTCTGAAGTTATAATAAATTCTTTCAAGGGAGAGTTTCTACTTTTCATCTTTATATTCCTAAAATTCGTAATAGTGACTTACACATAGCAGGGATTAATGTTTATTGAACACATTTGTTGATGTAACCCATGTGTCATTTGGGCCCCTGGCTTCTGATATAATGGCACAATTTTAACTGAGGATTGATGGAGGTCTCTTACAAAATTGCTTTGTTTTATGTCTCTAACCAGGGTCTTAGGTTTCTCACAGAACTCTTTGGCTCATGGACCCATCTAGTCTTTCCCTTATGAACATCAGAATTTGGCTATATTTGGTTCTCCCTAAAATGCTCATTAGCTTTCATATAAGCAGACTAATAAGATATAAAATATAAGACATTTTTTCATCTGAAAAAATGTACAATAGACTCATATCTGAGACCATCAACAATTAGGAAAAATTCCCTTTCTGAGGGCATCAAGTGACCTTTCAATATGATGGGAACCACTTTCCTTGAGGATCTATACAGTCCACATGACTGATTAAAAATGGTTTAAGAGGGAAGGTAATTATGATAACACCTGGATACCTTTCCCATGTCTACACCAAAATCCCCACTTGTATATGTGTCTACATTAACTATGTTGTTAGGAAAATAGGCATAATTCTTCTTGGCACATAAATCTTTCCTGTAGCAAATAGACCACTGAAGCACCGAATTTCAAAGTGCAAACATTTTCATCACATTTCTGAATCTGATTCCAAAGAACAGGGCTTATTCTGGTCATCAGTATGGACAGCTCATATTTAAATAGAGCTGTACAGTTTTTGAGGCTTCTCCATTAAAGAATGCTGGGGAAATGAGTGGTCCTGATAGTATCCCATTTTATAGATGAGGAAATGGAAACTCAGAGAGGTTAGATAACTTTCTTATGGCTACTCAAGCCCAGTCAGAACTCGAACCCAGTTCTGACTCCAAGGCCAGTTATTCCCCTTTGCCTTAAAGGTCTCTTTTGGACGCAGTTTCTGAAATCAGCAAGCATTTTCTTAAGGAAGGCAGTTTCCTTGAGCTAGCTCTTTTTAAAAAAAAATGAGCATGTGTATTCATTTGAGAAACAAAACAAAACATAAACCCAAGGCTCCAGTTCTACATTGCTCATTCAAAGCTCAGGTATACTCACAGGGGAATTGCAGCATCTACCAATGAAATGATTTTTCTCTGGGGAGGAAGTTTGCGGGTGGTTTAACAGTATACAGAATATACTACAGAACTCAGTGAGGGGGAACCTAAAAGAAACTTAATCTAACCAGAAAAACATGAATTAGGGACAAGAAGCTTAGCTAGATTTCATTTTTTAAGTCCATTTAATATTTAGGTAGACTATCTAGTTAGGAGATAGAAAGTTACAGGCTCCTAATTAAAGAATGTCTTCAAATCTTTGGTTAAGGATAAAGAGGTCAGGTACCTGCTTGTTGGGTATGTAGCAGAGGGGACAAGGTGCATGAAATGACCTCTTAGGTCCCTTCTAACTTAAAGATTCTATAATCTTGTGATCCTGAGAGCAAAATTCCTAAAATAAGATCATTATGTAAAGAAGTCTGTGGTCATTCTCATGCTGTGGTTTGCAAACAACTTACTTCAAAGACAAAAGTAGCTGTCCTTGTGCCAAAAGAAGACAATTCCTAAAAGGTGACTGATAGGAGAAATGGTCATTTGGGAAAATATAATATGGTATGAGAAAATGTGATGTGAGAAGTTGCTGATGACCTGTACGGGCTATTTTCATTTGTGGTTCTAGAGCTAGAAGGGACCCAGAGGCTGTCTAGTCCAATTGCTTCATTCACAGATGTAGAAACTGGGGCTCAGGAAGATTAAATATCCAAGAAAACATAAGTAATATGGTTTGGAGATAACTTTTGCATCCCATGACTCCAGACCAGCGCTATTTCACTATGCCATGTTATTAAAACAAGAGTTAGAAAGTAAGACTATTTGAGTACGTTTTTTAGCATTGTCCAAGGGGGAAAGGTACGATATCTCCAAGGTGCTAGGATTTTGGTCACTAGAAAGGGATAACAGAGGGAAAGAGGGATAGTTCTCTAAGCTTTACCATATTTAGGTGAAATATTCTAAGATCTCAGCATTTCAGAATTGGAATGACCTAAGTGGCTATCTAGGCCAACCCACACTGGAAAAAGAATTTCCATTACACATATCCAGCAAATGGTCAGTTATCTAGCCTCTGCTTGAAGATTTCCATGACAAGGAATTTGATGCCATTTGGGGACAGCTCTTATTGTTATGAAGTTGATTAAATTAGTCCCACAAGATTATACAGCTCCTTTTGCTTTGATTACACATATGGAAGAACTATTCTTTATAGCAAGTCAACCATTCTCTTCTCAATCTCCATGGACATTCTTCCAGGAATAGCAAGCAAGAATACCTATCAGTTGATACCTTAGCAGGGCAGGGCAGGGCATTTCATTCATTGATGCATGAATGCATTCATGAACTAGTGTATTTGCTATGTATTTATTCATTGCATATTGAGTACTGAGCACTGTGCTATGCTAGGGGAATATGCTAGGAGAAAAAAAGAAAGAAAAATCAGCATGGGAAGAAGAGGAGGGGATTACATTCTATTTGTCCATATAAGGACCATATTCATAAAAGCAATTTGAAAAGAGTAATATGCAATGGTGTACAGTTGAAATGGAGACTGCTCAGCTCAGCTGGCAAGTACCACTAACAGTGGGAGAAGAGAAAGATCATGAAGAAAGGAAATTGAAAATACAGTCACTTTGTGAGATTGTCCAAAGGCACTCTGGCTCCTTCTCTCTCAGGATTCAAAAATGACATTTGCTATTGTCATGGAAAAGACTGGACTAAAGTTTAAGTTGCCTCAAATTCTCAAATTCTACCATGAACTGATCATCCATCAAACTTAAAGAAAATTGCCTCAGTAAGAAAGTATGGTAGGAAATCAAAATGAGGGCTTCTGATAATTCACAATTAGTCTGAGATTTTGAAGTCAACAAAACTCAAAAAAGAGTAGAATGGGCCAACTGACAAGGGGCTGACTTCCTCTTCTCCAGAGGTTTTCAAGTATTCTCTTGTTAGGTGTGGTACCTTTAAAAGGGCAGAGATAGATGAGAAGACTTTTCTATTCTCTCTCATCTCAAACTCCATGTTATCTTTTATTTCATTATTTAGTTTATAGATCTATAAACTCTAGACTCCTTCTCATTTGCTACCTTGCCACTCTGAAGAAAACCTATGTTCTAAGGTGTGCTTTCTTGAGTGGTAACTCCCTCCTCCAACAAGTATTTTACTATTTGGACTCCTCCATCTCCATCTCCTTTTTCTTTTCCTTTTCACCTATTACCTTTGACTTTAAATAATTGCATCCAGGATTATAACTGGCAAATGTTTAAAGACAAAGTGTCAAAAAAAGAATATACAAGACATGCTTTTAAGTTTAATCTGTATTATGTACATTTTCTCCATTCTCTTCTAATTTTAGATAATCAACAAAAAATTAAATCGATCTTGATTTGTAGTGAGTGCTGATGTCTGAAGTAGAAGTCATATTGAATATTTAACAACAGGTTCAAGTGAGCTGATTCTGACTGGTTCTAGCACACTGCTATCTGCACCCCCTCTCTTTCTACCTACTTTTTATGTGTTATCTTCCTTCATTAAACATGAGATCCTTAAGGAATAGGGACTATCTTGTTTGCTAGTACTCATATGTTATCATTAAGTCATATCTGACTCTTCATGACACCATTTGAAGGTTTCTTTTTCTTTTTTTAAAAATATTTTTCTTTTTATTTTGAGTATTTTCCCATAGTTACATGTTTCATGTTCTTTCCCTCTCCCCAACCCCCTCAACTCCCCTTAGCTGATGCACAATTCTGCTGGGTTTTGCATGTATCATTGATTAAGACCTAATTCCATATTATTGATAGTTGGACTAGAGTTATCATTTAGTGTCTTCATTCCCAATAATATCCCCATCAGCCCATGTGTTCAAGCAGTTGTTTTTCTTCTGTGTTTCTCCTCCCATAATTCTTCCTCTGAATGTGGCTAGTTTTCTTTCTCATAAGTTCCTCAGCCTTGCTCTGGATTCTTGCATTGCTGCTAGTAGAGAAGTCTATTATGTTCGATTGTACCACAGTGTATCAGTCTCTGTGTACAATGTTCTCCTGGTTCTGCTACTTTCACTCTGCATCATGAAGTTCTCTTGACAAAGATATTGGAATAGTTTGCCATTTCCTTCTCCAGCTTGTTGTACAGATGAGTAAATGGGGTTAAGTGACTTATCCAGAGTCATACAGTTATTAAGCATCTAAGATAAAATTTGAACTGTGATAAGGGGGTAAAGTGGCTGATAACAGGGGAGCTGGTGGTACAAGTGAGACACCTGGGCCAGGGAGCCTACCACTACTGTAACTGGTGATTTGAGACTGCCAGTGATGTATAGCCTGAGCTGAGATGCCCAGTCAGTCTCCCTGCTGTCTGTAGGCTCCTTTAAGGTGGAGAGTGAGGAGCTCCTCCCTGCTGGAGTGAAAGCAGAACTCAATAGGAAGTGAAGCTCACACACTTCTTGAATAAAATGGATGCTTGCCCAGTACTTCCTTTGGAGTCAAGTGGTTGCTCTTCTCCCCTCTCCTCAGCCCCTTAGCCCAGGATGATGATACAATTAACTACAGGAGCTCACAGTTTCAGGCTAAGGGTTTATTTAAACACAGGAGGGAAAACTGAGGAAAGAGGGTTTGGGGTCTGGAGAAGCTGTTGCTAAGGGCGACTGGACAGTGTTGGCGATGGACCTAGAAGATAAGGACGAGGCTGAGGGAACCAGCCACAGCCAGAAATAGTTTGACACTGCCCTGATGTTATATGGTCCATCAGCTAGCCAGATAAAGTCGATGAATTGGTTTAGGGGTGTCCCTGTTGCTAGGCTGACCTAATGTAATTTCCTGCTGCGTTGCTTGGAATTCAGGGAGGTCCCATTTAACTTCCTGTGGACATGTGGGGGACTTTGAAACTACATTCCCCATGATCCATTGGGTTTCTGGTTTCTGGCGTGATAACATCAGACAATGAACCAACGTAGAGCACAGCTTAAATTCGGAGATGCTCTCTCTGGCATATGAGACTGAGGGAGGATGGGTGGAGATATGGATGGGTGGCATTTTTTGAAGTAGTCAGGTGTGGTCGTATATATTTTTCCAACATGGCTTTAATTAAAATACTAATTTCCCTCATAAATTCAGCCTTTATCATTTTTAATCTTTACGCTGCCCACATTCCACCTCCCTCAATCCCTCCCAGGTCCCCAAGAGAAGTCAAGGGGTAGCTGAGTGTCTGGCTGAGGTCAAGGAAATCTGAACCCCCAGGTTGGTTCAACAGGGGTCTTTATAGTCCCAGCTCAAACTGTCATTTCCTGGACTCGCACCTGCCGGGCCAGAGTTCCATTCTCCTAATTGACAGGATTGCCTTGGGTAATTTTGCAAATGCAAGAGATCTTGCATAAATCCTGCATTACAGAACTTATGAAGATTAGTCTCCCTGAAACCAGACCTGGCATTCTGTCCACTGAGTCACTAGGTGTCCCTTGGACTTGCATACCCAGTGCTTAGCAAAGCAATGCACTATTAGCCCTTATTAAATACTTGATCTATCATCTAGTTATCTAAATATCTATTAATTTATGCTCTATGAGCTTAGTTAAAAGACTTCAGTAATGACTAGTCTTCTGTAACCTGAAAAACACCTCTATATATAATTCAATATCTACTTCATAATTGAAAGCTACTCTAGTTTTGAGGTAATGAAAAATGATAACTTATGAGCTGCTACCTAAAATTCCATTATTGGTTAAACAGAAGGCATATTAGTTAAAAGCAAAAGAACATTAAGTAAAACATATGCTCAAAAAGATTTTCCCTCCTTCCCTTTCCTTTTTCTCCAAAAAGAAGCCTACTCTCTCATAGGTTATCTCACTTCCAATAAAAGATAGGAATATGTGTGATTGGGAAATGAAATAATGTCACGTATGGGGAAAAGACATAATTAAGACAATCAGAGTAACTCATGCTTCTTAGACAGAGTCCTCATTGGAACGCTCCAAGTTTGTGTTTGCTCCCCCCACAAGGCCCTACAATTCGGTGATATCACTGATTTCTCAATGCCAAGTTGGGAATTCTGTACTACTTTTTTTCTTCTGCTATCATGTTCTCTGTTGACATTTTCCTTGAGTCCCATGTTTTTTTTTAGCTCTTTTGTGAGCCACTGTTCCAGCCAGGTGTACCCAAATTGCTAACTAGTTCTTAGGCATTTGGGTCTGTCTTTTGAAAGAAACTCCTTTACAGTCATTTAGATTCCCTCAAATTAGACTCTTAATTGAATTATAGACAATAAATGCCTTTTAACTCCAGTCACACTCTTGGTTTTGGCCCGGGCTGGTTCTGAAAATCATTCTCAGAATTTTCCTTAGTAAAATTGCAAAGAAGTAAAATTGAATTGTAGGGGAGGACTTTCTTTAAGCTCTCATTATGTGCCTGGTCCATGCCAAGCATATTGGGAATAAGACTAGGAAGGGACTGGTTGGAGTGAGTGGAGCTGGCACCCTTTGTCTTATTTCCCTTTCATTGTACTTCCTGTATACATAATATCCATGACTGAAGTTAATAGAAGAGCCACCATTGTAGCTAACAGAGCACTTTGTTCTTTGCTGTTATGATTCTCTGTATATAGATCATCTTTCCACTCATGTCTTTGTTCTTCAGTTCTTCAGTCGTGTCCAATTTTTATGACTCCATTGCATGTCAATACTACCCAGGGGGGTTTTCTTGGCAAAAATATTGGTGTGGCTTGCCATTTCCTTCTCTAGTAGATTAAGGCAAACAAAGACTAAATAACTTGGCCAGGATCACATATGTAGTAAGTGTCTGAGGTCAAATTTGAACTCAAGTCTTCCTCATTCCAGGCACAGGGCTCTCTCCACTGAGTCATTGTCTAACTGCTTCTAGTGGAGTAAAGTACAAAAAGTGGTCAACTTGGTGTTAGGAAGACCTGGAAGAACCTTCAAGAATGAAAAGAGGTTAGAGATGAGAGGTCCTACATTCAAATCTGGCTTTAGCCACTTCCCAGCTGTGTGACCCTGGGCAAGTCACTTGACCCCCATTGCCTACCCTTACCATTCTTCTGCCTCGGAGCCAATACATAGTATTGACTCCAAGATGTAAGGTAAGGGTTAAAAAAAGAGAATGAAAAGAGGCAAGAGGAGATGACAATTCAGCTAAGGTTGGCAACATTACTCATATAAATTACTAAAAAGTGTAGAGTATATAAGAGGTGGTGATAAGAAGTAAAAAAAAAAATGTTTTTGGTTGTTTGAAACTGAGTCTCCTTCTCTGACCCAGGCTGGAAGAACAATAGCCATACATGGGCCTGATCCCATTCTGAGTCCACAGGAGAACTTGGTCTATCTACACCATTTTTGACCTGGACCAGTTAATTCTTCTTTGGGCAGCCTGATCTCCTTTGTCAGGGGATCATTGTATTGCTGCTGGACTTAGAATGGAATCTAGATCAATTTAGCCCTATTGCAGCTCAGAACTCCTGAGCTCTGGCAATCCAATAGGCTCAGCCTCCCCAGAAGCAGGGATTTACAGCCATCCTGGAGGGAACACTAAAAAGGCTCAGTGGCTCCAGATTATGATAGATCTCAAATGTCAGGCTAAGGAATTGCATTTTTATCGTATAGAGAACTAAAGATTTTTGAGCAAGGGAGTGATATTGTTGGAATAGTGTATTAGACAAAAATTTTTTTAGTTAAGGATTGAATAATAGCTAACCTTAGGTAAGCTTTAAGGTTTGCAAAGAATTTTACAAATAATCTGTTTTCTTTTCACAATTGTGGGAATTAAGTGCTGTTATTATTCCTGTTTTACTTATGAAGAAACTGAGGCAGGCAGAGCTTAAATGACTTGTCCAGAGTCACACAGCCAATAAGTGTTTGAACTGATTTAAGCTCATCTTCCCAATCCCAATTCACATACTTTCTGCCTTGCTGTCTGTGTTACTGGAAAAAGGGAGAGAATTAGGAGCAGGTTAATTAGTTAGGAGGCTGTTACAATAATCTAGTTGAGTTGATATTGTGATTGCATGTGTATAACTTATATTAAGTTGTTTACTATTTCAGGGAGGGAGGAAGAGAATTTGGAACTCGGAATTTAAAAATTGTTAAAATTGTTTTTACACGTAATAATATTTAAAAAAAGAGTCGATGCTAGACTGAATTAGGTTGATGCTAGTATGAATGGAGAGGAGACGATGGATTTGGGAGAGGTGATGAAAATGAAATTGAGGAGGTTTGGCAATAGACTGACTATGGACCGAAGGAGTGGGATGGGGAGAGTCAAAGATTGTTGTGGTTTCAAGGTTGAGGGATTCATGTATTTATTGTTTGTTGAATTAAAAAAAAAACACATTTAAACCAGTAGATCAAAACGTAGCTTTGAAGGCTATCCTTGAAAAGGTATGTCCCATACCTATATTAAAATTAGATAAGATTCTTTGACAGATGGAACTATAGAAATAAATTTATCCAGTGACCTGATAAGTGAAACATAAGAGTGAGAGACATATAGTTGATTAAGATGTTAGGGTTTGGAGGATAGCTCGATCAAAGTCCAAATAAAAGGATGCTCACATGCTTACTTGTTGTTGACCTTGTACTAATTACATGGAATCTTCATGAAATCCATAATATTTAAAAGAGATCAGTTTAGCTATTCCCATTGTAAGAAAAAAGACCAAACATAGTAGTTGAAGATGAGATATTGCTTAGATTATGCCATGCATTTGGACAGTAGGGAAGTGACATGGCTCATTGAGTTAGTCCAACTGAATACATTCAATTCAACAATTATTTTTTAAATGCCCACCATGTGCCATTAAGAGCCCACTGTGTCTGGTGCTAGGGATAGAGAGAACAAAAGAAAATGATTTCTACTTTCAAGGAGATTATGTTGCATTGGAGAAATTATAAATACCTCTCTCTCTCTCTCTTTCTCTCTCTCTTCTCTCTCTCTCTCTCTCCTCTCTCTCTCTTCCCTCTCTCTCTTCTCTCTCTCTCTCTCTCT